>NW_026129249.1:0-23991 GCF_022985175.1 Labeo rohita
GTCAATTTAATTCAACTTTTGTAAACCTGGCCAGTATAATCACAATAAAAGAAAGCATACAAACTGCAATATATAATACATATATTTTTACAAGTTCAAGACAGGTGTCACTACCTGAACCTCACATTGATTCACATTGACCTCACAGAACCCTTCCTAGAGCTGACCGTCCGGCCAAACTGAGCTATCGGGGGAGAAGAGCCTTGGTGAGAGAGGTAAAGAAGAACCCAAAGATCACTGTGGCTGAGCTCCAGAGATGCAGTCGGGAGATGGGAGAAAGTTGTAGAAAGTCAACCATCACTGCAGCCCTCCACCAGTCGGGGCTTTATGGCAGAGTGGCCCGACGGAAGCCTCTCCTCAGTGCAAGACACATGAAAGCCTGCATGGAGTTTGCTAAAAAACACCTGAAGGACTCCAAGATGGTGAGAAATAAGATTCTCTGGTCTGATGAGACCAAGATAGAACTTTTTGGCCTTAATTCTAAGCGGTATGTGTGGAGAAAACCAGGCACTGCTCATCACCTGTCCAATACAGTCCCAACAGTGAAGCATGGTGGTGGCAGCATCTTGCTGTGGGGGTGTTTTTCAGCTGCAGGGACAGGACGACTGGTTGCAATCGAGGAAAAGATGAATGCGGCCAAGTACAGGGATATCCTGGATGACAACCTTCTCCAGAGTGCTCAGGACCTCAGACTGGGCCGAAGGTTTACCTTCCAACAAGACAATGACCCTAAGCACACAGCTAAAATAACGAAGGAGTGGCTTCACAACAACTCCGTGACTGTTCTTGAATGGCCCAACCAGAGCCCTGACTTAAACCCAATTGAGCATCTCTGGAGAGACCTAAAAATGGCTGTCCACCAATGTTTACCATCCAACCTGACAGAACTGGAGAGGATCTGCAAGGAGGAATGGCAGAGGATCCCCAAATCCAGGTGTGAAAAACTTGTTGCATCTTTCCCAAAAAGACTCATGGCTGTATTTGTCACGCTTCAGGCAGGAACAGACTAACAACGACGTAATGAAACGAAATATCTTTAATAATCCAAAAGGAACACTGGAAACACTGGAAACACTGGAAACACTGGAAACACTGGAAACACTGGAAACACTGGAAACACTGGAAACACTGGAAACACTGGAAACACTGGAAACACTGGGAGGTAACGTTAACGTCCGACAAGGAAAGGGGGAAAACACACGCTATATATACACAGACTGATTACAAACACAGGTGCAGACAATAAGGGAGATACCAAAACACACAGAGCTGCAGGGGGAAATGATGGGAGAAACCAACTAATCAGTCCAGGGGTGTGACAGTATTAGATCAAAAGGGTGCTTCTACTAAATACTGAGCAAAGGGTCTGAATACTTAGGACCATGTGATATTTCAGTTTTTCTTTTTTAATAAATCTGCAAAAGTGTCAACAATTCTGTGTTTTTCTGTCAATATGGGGTGCTGTGTGTACATTAATGAGGAAAAAAAAAGAACTTAAATGATTTTTGCAAATGGCTGCAATATAAGAAAGAGTGAAAAATTTAAGGGGGTCTGAATACTTTCCGTACCCACTGTAGATCACACTGTTACTTGTATTGAGTTGAAGTTAACACTTTACTTTCTGTGTGCAGCAATCACAGCAACAGATATAAAGGGACAGTTGCATAAACATAGTCACAACATTAAGACATTGTCTAAACTAGTTTGATCAACTATCAGTAGACAGGAAGTCTTATTTACATCAGTCTTACTTTTCAGATGTGAATTAGGCCAATCTACCTTCTTGTACAGAAATTAAAAAGTTATGAATTTCTTGAAGAAAAAATTATATTTCTAACTTTAAGACTAGTCTATGCAACAGCAGTTTATGCAACTAGCCAAAACACTTTGTGGGCTTGTTTCAAATACTCACACTTCTGGTCTTTGCACTTGATCACTTGTCTACTTACATGACGTATTTCCTGTAAAAGTGTGTGGAGAATTTGTCATTACCCGATGGGACACACTTATAGTGATAGAAAAATGCAAGTGTTTACAGAGCTTTATTTTGATTTTCAATACTCTGCATTTAAAGTAAATTTCTAAATGTCTGATCAGTAGTCTCTATAACAGATGACACAATTTAGTAATTGTGTTGCTTCTAATTAAGTGATAAAAAGCAGTTGCAAATGTTGTACAAAATACTCATCTTTGGTGTTTTTAAGACCTGGGTCAGTCTTGTGCAACTACTTCCTGTTGAGTGCACGTGCTCTCAAGTGTCCAAAACTGAACGTTTCCATGGCTACCGCATGGAAAATCTTTTTCAGCTAATTTACCAAGTAAGAACACAACAATTGTAATACAAAAACTACATCTAGTAGTTATTCCTGGATACTACATCCTCTCCCTCTTAAAGGGACAGTTCACCTAAACATGAAAATTACCCCATGATTTACTCACCCTCTAAGCCATCCTAGTTGTATATGACTTTCTTCTTTCAGATGAATATAATCAGAGTTATATTAAAAAATGTCCCTGGCTCTTCCAAACTTTGTAATGGCAGTAAATGCTGGTCAGTATTTTCATAAGGCCTTTATTTCTGGGGGCTTAATGAAGGCCTTCTGAAGTGGTGCATTTGTGTAAGAAAAATATCCATATTAAAAACTCACGAGAGAGTGGTGTTCCAGCAGATAAAGTAGGACACAGGAATGGTGTTCTCCAGCTGACAGTACATGCTGAATGTCATTTCTCTCCATGAAAGTTTTAAATCCTTCACTTTTAAAGCATGTCCCATTATCTGTCTGTGTTTGGAGCATCTACATGTGAGTGTTACAGCAGCTGTTTGTAATGTCTGTGTCTCATTGAGTGTGATGATGTTTGCAGTGTTTGTCTTGGATTCAGTCAGTTCATGTGTGAATAAAAAGGGGATTCTGACCTTCAGCCCGTTTGGTGTCGATCTTCTGTTTAGTTGAGATTCATGGGACACGTTGAGTTTGTAGCTGCTCATGTAGAGAGCGACACCTGCAGGAGGAAACGACAACTACAGATGCATCATTACACCGCGTTCATCTCATGGTTTACAATGAGCTTCATCTTATTTAATTTGAACTTCTTTATAAGCTACATCGCGAGTGATTTTTTGTTAAATTAACGAATTATTATTATTTTAACATTATAAATGTTTTTAATAAATGTTTTTATCATCAGTTTTTTTGGGGATCAATTTTTTTATTGGTTTTGCATTGAAAGGGTCATATACAATTGTACACAATTGCTTCTTTACAAAAAAAAAAAACAGCTCAGTCTGACCCTCTGAACCCCTTCAAACATCCACCTGCCCCCACCTCCCAGCGGTCCCCCAAGTCCAGGCCACCTTATAATAAAATTGCAATCAAACAAAGTAAAATACATACAATAATAATAATAATAATATAAAATAAAAAAAAATAAATGAATACAAAATACAGATACAGATATGTGCAATATAACAGATTTAGGATAAGTAGAGTAACACATAAATCATCAGAGGTTTGCAACTTCAAATTATACCCCAAACTGAATTCTACCATTTTGAAGTTTTTCTGTTAAGCCATCTGCAACAGCTTTCCATGCCTCAATGGTTGAGGCTCTAGCTTTATTTATTCCAGCTGTTGAAAGTTCTAACATTACTATATCATGAAACTGAAGTAACCAGTGTCGCACAGATAAAGTGTGTGGAGGGAGCCATCTCTGAGCAATTATCTTTTTGGCAGATGTTAGTCCTGCTAACCAAATTTTTCTTTGTAGTTCTGTAAAACCTACACTAGAGTCATCATTTAGAAGGAATACAACTGGTTGCACTGGTATATCTTTTCCTGTCGTATCAGACAATACTGATGAGATTTTCTCCCAAAACTCATAAACCTCCTGACATTCCCACACCATATGCATGAGTGTTCCCAATTGCTGGTAGGGACAAAAATTACAGTGGGGACTTTGCGATGCTTTAATTAGAAAACGTTTCTTTGGTGTCCAGTACAATCTATGACAAAATTTAAAATGAATTAATTGATGGTTTGGATTTTTTGATGCACAGAATATATTTTTCCATACTGTATCCCAATCAATCTGGTTCACAGATAGCTCCCTTACCCAAATCATGTGCAGTGGTAATTGTTTTATCTTAACTTCAAGAAGATGAGGATAGGCAGCTGAGACTACATTTTGTTGAAAAGAATTAGAGAGCCAAGTGTGAACTGGATGTGCTTCGAGAGCTGACCCCCAAGGGACTCCAAGGGCTGAACGCAATTGTAAGTACAAAAAAAAGGATGATGCAGGTACATTAAAAGATGCAACTATATTTTGAAAGCTATCCTTATCATCCCATATGTCAGCAAGAGTCCTTATTCCCTGCTTTGACCACTGTTTTGATTTAAATGGTTCAGAACCACATTTGATGTTTCTATTACGCCATAAGGGAGTATGTAGGTGCCATTTGTTATTGTAACTTAGTAATTTCTCCACTGCTCTGAAAGTGTTAATTGTGTTTGCTACAATGGGTCCGAATGACTGTTTGCAATACTTTAAAGAGAGTCCAGAGAAAAGTACATCTTCAAGTCTAAATTAACGAATTATTAATGAACAGTTAATTAACAGATTGTTGATTAATTCAAAAATACATGAAAGAGTAGACCTACATCAGTGTTCAAATTCAAGCTCTTGCTTTATCAAAATTCACTACAGTAAGTCTGAAAAAATGATCTATATTTTCACTTGTCAGGTTGGATTTTGCAGAAAATACAATGTTTACCTCACGTTAAATACAGAAGAAGGTCCAGCTACAGATTCATCCCCACAGAAGAACAGTGATGAAGCACAAATGACACAAAGTACCAAGAATGTGAGTTGCAATGTTATGTTTTAACCAAAGATTATTGTGAGAGAAAATCTGCAAATAATTGTAAATAAACATTAAAACAGGAGCACTATAAATCTATGATTTAATAACTGACTTTCAAAGAAAAATACACTCTCTCTGTTATTAGCGACATCAGGAGAAAACAAGATTTGTCTAAATTTATAGTTTTCATATGTCGTTTGTATTTATGTCTGTTTAAATTCACTGACGTGTGCTTTCTATTAGTTAAGACATTAATAGACTATTTAAATAAATGAATGAGCTTGTGACTGCAAATACAGTTTAATTTCAATTTTTATTTTCATTTAACTCAAAAAGCATAACAAATACAGCATTGACCCCATTTACAATTCTTAAAGAACGACATGTTTTCAGTATTTTATAACGACACAAAGATCTTGTGATGAAAACTGAATGAATGTGGTTAAAAGTGTTAAAATAAAAAATGCACATGCAAACAGAAATTTAAAAACAGTAAAGAAAAAAAAAAAAAAAAAACACCAGACACTGGAAAACTGAGACATGCATCAAGAGTCAAACAGATACACATAAAACAACAGACACTGCATATGAAAGAAATCAACCAAAACCAACAGAATAAACTAAAAGAGCAACAGCAGGAATGTAAAATAAAACAATTTCTAGAAGATATGGAAAATAAACACATAGAATGACTTCACAATCTGCCAGATCTGATGATGAAAAAAAAAAAAAATAAACAAAATTGTTACCAAAAAAAAAAAAAAAAAAAAAAAGTAATTAAAATAGATATTCATAACTAAAACTGTTAAAATCTTCTCCTGGCTTTATTCTGTAGGATCTCCTGCTGTCAACAGATGAAGCTGGATTCATGTGAGAATCTGTGACATTATGAATCATTTCTCATAGATGTGATGATCTGCTGCTGATCTCATGAATCTTCAGCTGTGTGTTCATGTTGTTCTCTAAATCTTCTCATTCTCAGTTTCTGATCTTCCTGTTTCTTTCCTAAAAGCATCACATTATCATCATCATCTTCACACTCTTAATATTTTCACGTCAAATCCATAATGATGATCATAAATGTCTCTCACCTGATGTGTGTCTCATGTAGATGTGAAAACCTCCTAACAGACCAAACAGACCCATCATCTGAAAACACCAGACCAGCACAAACACCACAGACACTGAAAACAACAATCAGACAGAAATCAAAACCCATCTTTCATGTTTCCAGCAGTGTGTTTAGTTAAACTCGTATCATATTCTGATGTGTGTGTGCTACTGATCACTGCAGAGGTCAAACTAGAGGTCACAGCTGCAGTAGTTGGTCCTGTAATAAACATCAGTGCAGAATCACCTGCTTTCTCTCTCTGAACCACATCAACACAATTCACTTCTGACGTCATAAACTAATCAAACTAATGACACTTTTTAAGATTTAAGAGCCCAATTAAGGGAGCTGACTGTTTTGTATTATTGGCATTGATGCTGGTGGGATTCATACCACCTGATGAGAAACTCATATTCTCATATTCTGAATCCTTTGCTGTAAAGGTCAGAGATGCAGTAGTTGGTCCTGTAATAAAACATAACTGAAGTATTACATGGCCAATTAGGAGAATCGATATGTTTGAATATCATGAAACCTGTCTAGGACACGTCCAGCTCACATTTCAGTTCAAAATCTGATGAACTGTACTAACTGTAAGTAATATTATGCGTTCATGTTTCATTTAATATTTTTAGAGGCATTAAACCATTTGGCACTGTAACATCCTTCAAATATCATTTCTGACATATGACAAAATTTCAAAAATAAAAAAAAAAAAAAAACAAAATTATACATTCTCAGTACATTATTGTACAGCAAATTTATAATTCATGTAATATGTAGAAAATAATGAATTACACAACTGAAAAATATACATACTGTAGTGGTTGTATTTGTTTTCCATCTTTAAATGACGGCAATTAAAATCACAATATTATTGTCACGAATCTGGCCGGTGACCTTCGGTCCGCTCACCACCAGATGTCACCCTCTCACATTCACATTACACTGACTGTTGCACCACACCCCGGACTACATTCCCCATCAGCCATTGCACTGATCACCTGCGTCCAATCAGAGACTCTATTTAAGCCCCGGACTTCCTCTCAGTATTCGCAGAGTATTGTATTGTATTAGCATTCATACGAAGCCTTGTCTAAGTTAACTGTGTTCTTGTTTAGTTCTCTGAGTTTTGTATTTACGCCTGGTTTTCTCATTTTGGTCTGTATCGCCACCTGCCCTAGCCTGTCTATTCGCATTACCATTTTGCCTAGCCCCTCGGATTACGCCGTGGATCGACCTTCGCCTGCCTTACGGACTACTCTTGTGTTTTGCTCCTACATACCTGTTTGCTATTGTTCGACCCTGCCTGTTTTGCGATCATGTCTATGTCTAATGTTAATAAAGCTCTGCTGATGGATCCGCCTGCTTCACGCATCCTTCACTACGTTACAGTTATCATCAGAAAATGTGGCTGAGAGAAATTTAACATATGCAGTTGCACAGAATAAAAAGATATGCAACTGCAGCAATAAGAATAAAAAAAAAACAATTATCACTGTAAATAATTGCATTTTAAAAATAGTTAATTTTTCTAGTAAATTGTGACTTGGACGTGTTCTTGACAGGTTTTGTGAGAATCACTCTTGTTGCTGTTGTTTAGCAAATACATGGACATTCACCAGAACAGGGTTTGACATTAATGGTCATCTGTTCGTGACTGACGTGGTTTTTCACACTGCAGGTGATGTTTTCATCAGTTCCCTCATTCAGACCAATGCTGGAGTTTCCATGCATCAGTGAATCTCCATTCAGAGTCCAGCTGTAGAGGAGCTGATCGCCCTCAGAGGAGCAGGACGCCCTCATCACCCCACTGGAGCAGCTAATTCGCACATCCACTGAGCCAATAGGAGCTGCCAAGAATCGGCCTAAATAACCTCGGCAGGTGACGTCATTTGATTACATGCACCTGAGGGTTATAAATAGACATGAGACGTACAAATCTTCAGGTTACAGCTTTGTCTGAAGAGACGTCCAGGCACGCCTACAGTGCGGCACTGAGGCGCAGCATCTCGTTCCCGCTTTTTTAAGGGAACAGGGTTACAGTCAAGTAACCCGAGACGTTCCCTACCAAAAGCTACACTCGATGCTGCGTATTAATATGCTAATGAGAACGAGAATACCAAGGCCGCCGCACTGGAAGTGTCTGGACCCGTCAAGGTTGTGTAGTGTGTGCGCACAAACATCGAAGAGGTCTCAGACATGACTCTGGGATGTTGGCTCAAGGACATGAGAGCCCAGAGCATCATGGACATCCAAATTATAGAGTCTGCGAAATGTGTGCGGAGAGGTCCAGCCTGCCGCACCACACACTTGCTGCAAGGGGACACTGTCAGAGCCTTAATATAGAATGCAACCCACCTGGTTGAATGGGCCCAACTCCTAGAGGGAAGCTTGACAGCGCTCCTCGTAGGCTAGGGCAACAGCATCCCTCACCCAGTGTGACATTGTTAGTCTAAAGGCAGCCATAGCATATGAAAAGCTGCTCTTATTTACACCACTAGCTAGTGCGGTGGATGTAAATCTGAAGAGCATGTACTGGACACAGTAGGTGAAGTCCTTCTTGCTCCGGTGTCGTGAATGGCGGAGGGCAGAAGGCTTCAAGAATAGCTGGATAAAAGGGTGAGGATGCAAAATAGCTTTGACCAGCCCAGGGGCAAAGCCTAAGCAGGGTGACAAGACTGACAGAGCCTGCAAATCCCCATCTCTCCTCAGAGAAGTAATAGTCATGAGAAAAAACATCTTCAGAGCAAGCAAGAGTTGCAGCGTTCGCTGCCCGATCCAAAGAAATGCCGTGGCATGCTTTGGAAGCGGGCGCGAAAATCTCCCGATCTGGCGAGAGAACGAGAGGAAGGGGAGGACCCGCCTCTCGAGCCTCGAACAGATCAAAGTGCGTTCTTAACGAGGGCACAACGGCTCGTGCTTCGTAAGGAAAACGAGCCAAACGTGAATCGCCCTTGAACGCAAAGAGCTCCAAAATATACTCATGCGAGTCATCTGCAGAGATGAGCCGTAACACGGAGGCACACATCTCTCCTCTCTCACTTGCTTTAGCGTGACACACACACACACACACACACGTTTATTTTTGTGAATTGTGGGGACTTTCCATAGACTTCTATAGATTTTATACTGACCAAACGATATTGTCTATCCCCTAATCCAACCCTAAGCCTAAACCTAGCCCTCACAGAAAACATGTTTGCATCGTTACACTTTCAGATAAACATCATTTACTATTTTTAATAATTTTTTAACATTGTGGGGACCGCAGGCCAGTTTTACTATCCTTGTGTAGCAAAAACAAGTACACACACACACATGCTGTCTCTGAAGACAAAGAAACCTGAAGATTTGTACGTCTCACGTCTATTTATAACCCTCAGGTGCATGTAATCAAATGACGTCACCTGCCGAGGTTATTTAGGCCAATTCTTGGCGTGTTTGACACACATGCTTCACAACCGGTCGAACAAAGATTGTTCTCATTAGCGTATTGATACACAGCATCAAGTGTAGCTTTTGGTAGGGAACTGTACCTTCAACATTTACTTCAAGATCTCTAAATGTGCCTGTGCCGTCTGAGCGATAGAGAGATACTGTGTAATTCCCTGAATCTGCTTTGATCACAGTTTATTATCAGAGTCCCATTAATGACTGTAACTTCAGGTCTGTTACTATAAAGATCACATTCATTCTTTTTCATCGTGTCATTCTTTACTCTACAAACTGGATCAGTTATTTTGTTGTAGTTTATTCTCTTTTGTATCTTCATGTCATATTCACTAGTGTCCAGCAGCATCAGCACATTGAGTTTGTGTCCCAGAGCTGCGTAACAGGGATCAGACTGATTAAACCTGCAGAACCGATCCAGACCTGAAGAACAAAACACACACACACACACACACACACACACACACAGTGATGAATGTATATAAATATCTCACATCATGAAATAAAATCTGACACAAATGACACACACATTTACAGAATCAAAGTTCAACAGAAGAAACATCTGACAGACTCTTAATATGATCTCAGGTCATCTAAAATAATGCTCATCTTCATCATAAACAAATGTTTTTATTCTCTCTTTTCTGTAAGGAAAGTGTGATTTGTGTCTCTCCTGACTTAATTATATACTGAGCAAAATCACATTACTTGACAGATTTAATTCAGTTTAGTGTGTGATAAAAATAACTTACAAACTTAAAAACACTACTCTGTATAGCAACAGTCAAAAAGAAAATCTAAATGTTGATTTTATTAAAATAAACTATTTTAGTTTCAGATTCTACATGTTAATTATGCATGTTAACATGATATTCTGATAACACTAACATTTTTGTCTTTGTCCTCCAGTTTCTGTTCAGTCTTATTAGTCAAACACGAGTGTCTGGTCTTCTGTCCGTCTGTGTTCTGGCTCTCATGAAGCGTCTTCACAGCGACACTCAGACTGGACTGACACATGAGGAAATAGCTGACCACTTCACTGAGGGAAGAGGAAGTTTCCTCTTACACACAGAAAAAAAATGGTGCTTCAGCGGTTCTTCAGCGGTTCTTTGGTGTGATTGTGGTGCTATATAGCACCGTTAGTGTATAAAGAACCGGTCAAGCCCCTGTCTGGTTCTTCAGCGGTTCTTCAGTAGTTCTTTGGGGTCGTTAAGGTGCTATATAGCACCACTGCCATACAAAGAACCTGTTAAGCCTCTGAATAAGGATCTCTAACTCTCTCTTAAACTCTTCAGTTGGGGAAAGAATTAAAAACAACATTAACATACAGTGTATTTCCTGAAGATCTTTTTGCCCCTAAGGCCCCCATAAGGAAATATTTCCCACATAAGACCTTTTGACCTTAGAAAAGCATAAAAGTGATTCAAAACATTTTGCCATTGTAATAAATATATTTACTACTATTGTAGTAATACAAGCCCCTATGATTGTTTCTATTGAGCACCATTTTTGTTGAAGTAATAAAATACTATACACAGCAAAATCCCCAGTGTTAATTTAACACTCTGAGTGTGGACACACATAGACACTGAAGCAGTGTTGAAGTTAACGAGATAATTAGGTGATTAACGAAGTGATGATTGATCATTATTGAAGACACCTGATGTTAATAAGCAGAATCACCAAAGGAGAAAACCAAAATTTTTAAGCAACCATTATAGTGGTCAGTGTTTGCATTAGTTAAATCATCAATATTAGGTCTTGTTTGGCTGCAATTACTGAGTTATTACAACCAGACAAGCCAAGAGCAAAAGTCAATATGATGGCATTGACTGTGCTTGACTTGATCATCATATAGTGACTTGAGTATTTTACATAGAATTTCCTTACAGATTACAAGAAAAACTGTGAACAAAAGATCAATCAGTTTTGCCATAATCAGACAGATGATGAAAAAAAGTTATCTTAATTTAGACACACAGACAAGAAGAATCAGTGTGAGAATCACAACAACGGTGACCATCAAAAAGCGTGTTGTAGCCAATCAGAACTCATCCATGACTCCCATCATGCATTGCGGCATGAATAAATTATAAGAGTTCAGAGTTGATCTGTTTATCTGAATATGCCGTTTGTCACCATTGTTGAGATTCATGGGCTGGTTCTTGATGTCTATGTGTGCCTAGGTGAAACATTTTTTTTTTTTAAACAGCTTGTAAAAAAAAAAAACTTTCCAAAATGTATAGGAAGTGCTGGCTCTTCTATGGATTGTCAAGGCCATTACAATAAGCAAAAAAAAAAAAAAAACCTAACTTAGAGATTAGACTCTAGGTGATTTATGTCAAACAATGAAAATGTTAAAACATAATCACCTGGTGATTTGAGCTTTTGGCTTGTCTGGCTGTTTCAACTCAAATACAGCAGCCAAACAAAATCTAGTATTAAAGATTTAAGGGTCAAGAGCCCAACTAATGCAAACATTGACCACTATAATGGTTGTTAAAAATTTGGTTTTCTCCTTTGGTGATTCTGCTTATTAACATCAGGTGTCTTCGATAATGATCAATCATCACTTTGTTAATCACCTAATTATCTCATTACCTTCAACACTGCTTCAGTGTTAACTTTAACACTGCTTCAGTGTTTATATGTGTCCACACTCAGAGTGTTAAATTAACACTGGGGATTTTGCTGTGTATGGTACATCTGATGGTTCTACATAGAACCATTTGACAAAGGTGCCATATAGTACCTTTTAAAATAGGTGCTATATAGCACTAAAAGTGGTTCCCCTATGATTACGAGCCAAAGAACCTCTTTTAGTGCTATATAGCACCATTTGTTTTTAGAGTGTATAGAGAAAGACAGATGATGTTACATCTAAAACAAGAGAGTGAAACTAAGAGAAAGATGGAAAAAGCAGTAACATTTTCAGGCACATTTTCTAAAAAGTGAAAAAAAAAAAAAAATCTTGCTTTAGAAGGAACAAGTGAGAAGGAGATGTAAAATGAATAATTATGCAAATTATTTGACAGGTTCTCCTGCAAATCAAATGAAACAGTATCTTCACTGTACTGATAAAACGCTCAGATGTGATGTGATGTGTGTGATGGTGTTTGTAGTGTTTGACTCGGATCCAGTCAGTTCATGTGTTAATAAAGTGCATGGGGATTCTGACCTTCAGCCCGTCTGGACTCGATCTTCTGTTTAGTTGAGATTTATGGCACACATTAAGTTTGTAGCTGCTCATGTAGAGAGCGACACCTGCAGGAGGAAACGACAACTACAGCTGCATCATTACACCGCACTCTGCTTCATTTCATTCAAACCCTCATGGTTTACAATGAGCTTAATCGTATTTATTTGAACTTCTTTATAATTAGATCTACGTTGTGAATGCCTTTTAGTTAAACGAATAATTAACCGATAATCATTAATATATGAATAAGAGAGTACATAAAAAACAATGTTCAACTTCAAGCTCTTGCTTTATCAAGATTCACTACAGTAAGTCTAAAAAATAATCTATATTTTTATCTGTCGGGTTAGTTAGTCATATGTCGTTTGTTTTTACATCTGTTTAAATTCATTGATGTGTGTTTTATGTTAGTTAAAACATTAACTGACTATGTAAATGAATGAGCTTGTGACTGCAAATAGTTTCATTTCAAAGTGTTTTATTCTCATTTAGCTCAAAAAGCATAACAAATACAGCATTGACTCCATTTACAATTCTTAAAGAACAACATGTTTTCAATATATATATGTATTTTTTTTCTCAATCTATAAAGACAAAGATCTTGCGAAGAAAACGGCATAAATGTGGTTAAATATGGAATTTACTTTTGTGCCAATTAAAATGAATGTACAATTTCAAGAAATGTATGAAAATATAAATTGAATCTGAATAAAATGTCTTTGAAACTGGAAAAAAGTAAATTGCAGACAAAATCTTTGACTTCGTTTTTAACACACTGCAAGTTTTGCAACTGTTTTCTCCCTTTCATTCGCTGATCTGTACTTACAAATGCGATTCCAGAGTTTTTGTTTACACTTCTGAAATTTTCGATCGCCATTCTGGCACAAATCTCTCGCGGGGGCGGGGCTAGCAGAGGTGTTTTGGCTACTGAGTTTTTTAATCCATCTCTGTGAGTCCTAAAGATGCTTTAAAAACCACACACAGTGACCGTGACAGTAATCCATCTGACTCTTAGTGGTTGAATCAGTGTCTTTTGAAGTGAAACAACAGATAAGAAAAACACTAATAATTTAAACTTTTGACTATTAACAGTGGCTTCCGATCAACATACATGCATGGGTTACAGTTCACTTGTGTTATGTGTATTGTCAGAGTTGGATTACTTTTTTAAAAAAATCTTTGTGTTTATGTCAAGAAAGAAAGTCATATACATTTGGAATGGCATGAAGGTGAATTAAATGAGAGAATTTTCATTTTTTGGGGTGGATTATCCCTGTAAAGACTAATATTGCACTCCATATACATAACATAAACATTCACTGTTTTGTAACTTATACAGGAACTGTTGAAATGATCATTTCCTGCCAAACTCGTGTTCCACACTCCAGTACAGCAGGTGGTTTGCCAACCTTTAAATACTTACATCGACGAATAAAGTGTTTGCACAAAATAATTAGGTTATTTATCAAAAAGTCTAGGTTCTTATCTTTCACCAATACTCCAACTTTAATTGAGACCACAGTCAAAGGGTATATTGGTATATGTTTGGAATGAAGCCAGTTTTGAACTTCAAGCCAGAAATGATGCACAGGTTTACAATGGAAAAACAAATGTTCTACTGTCTTTCACACAAAACCCACATGAATTGTTCTCCCAATTAAATATTTCATGCAAAAAGTTATTAGATGGATAAAGGTCATTTAAAATTTTAAATGTCACTTCTTTGGCCTTAGGAAGAATCGGATATACTAAATACCTCTTCCTTATTTTCTTTGCCTCTTCTTCACTACATTTCTGAAGAACATATTTTCTTTTCAGTTGACTGGGGAAGTATTGTTTAGTTAATAGCTTTCTAATAAACTTGTTTGTAAATTGTTTGCTCTTTAAATTTATGCAGTAACTTACTGGCAACAGTAAAAACCCTTTGCAATGTCTAACAGTGTGGGATGGCCTTCATTACTTTGTTGTATTATCTAATTGAAAACTGAAGATTAAATTTATCACACAAATCACTATAACATAAAAAAATACCATAATTATCCAGCAAATGTGATATCGCCCATATTCCTTTTTCCATCCAATTCCCTTCAAACAAAGATTTTCGATTACTAAAAATACATCTATTGTTCCACAGGGGTGTATTATGTGGAGTAAAATTGTGTTTAAATATTAAGTTCCAGTATCGAAGAACCTGCTGGTGGAAATCTGACAATTTCACAGGCAGTTTTTGTAAATCATAATCACAACACAACAAAAAAATCAATTCCACCCAGTTTTCCAAAAATTGCATTAGGTATGTTAAACCAGAAGGAGTCCTTATGACTAACGAAGGAATTCAACTACTTCCACTTTAGTACACTATTCATCACAGAAGAATCTATCACATTCATGCCACCTTTCTCAATACTCTTAATCATGTCAGCTTTCCTAATATAATGGCATTTTTCCTTCCAAATAAAGCTGAAGTTCGTTTTGTTCAATAAATTAATCATATTATCTAAAATGCCTATAATGAATAAGCTATAGCTCTGGATATAGCTCTCCATTTTGGACAGCAAAACTCTACCAAATATAGTTATATCCCTTTGTAGCCACAAGTTCAGCATCTTTTAACATTTATCAATATTTCTTTATATATATTTTCTTTTTCTCTTATTTCTTTATTTTGGGTGACTGTAATACCCAGATATTTAACTTCTGTTTTAACACTTATGTTACTGATTGAGCAAGCTGGTTGTTTATGCAAAGCAAGAATTTCACACTTATTAATATTTAACTTGCTTTAGATGCTTTAGAAAACTGATTAATTAAATCTACAATTTGGGTTTAATTTTTTAAGAACAAAGTTGTATGGTCTGCAAATTGTGTTATTATAATGTGTTTCCCCAATATATTAAAGCCTACTGCTCCACTGTTCTTTATCATAATGGACAATAATTCAGCAACTATTATAAAAAGTAAAGGAGAGCTGTTACACCCTTGCCTAATGCCCCTCTTAACTAAAAATTTTAAGCAAGTGCCATGTTCTAAAGACACACAACTATTAATATCTCTATAAAGTATACTAATTAAATTTGTGAACTTCTGACCAAAACCAAAATGTTTCAAAGCTTCTAAAATAAACGGATGTTCTACTGAGTCAAAGGCTTTATAGAAATCTAGGAATACTATAAAGCCCTTCTCTACAAATAAATCATTGTAATCAATTAATCTAGAACCAATCATATGTTGTTATGAATGGATCTTCCACCCAGGAAGCCAGATTGAGTTTCACTTATTATGTGAGATAGGCCATTTTTCATTCTAGCTGCTATAATTCCTGATAATAATTTGTAGTCTGTTTAAAAGTGTAATGGGTCTTAAATTATCAAGTAATCTCTTATCTTTGCCCTGTTTAGGAATTAGTATTATTAAGCCTTGCTTCATACTTGTTATTAATTCTTTCTTTTCTATGCATTCTCGTATCACTTTGAATAACATATATCTAATGTCTTTCCAGAAAAACCTATAAAATTTGGCTGTGACCCCATCAGAGCCAGGAGATTTATTCAAAGACAGTTTCAAGCTCACCTCATCCAATTCTTCTATTCTTAAATCAGACTCACAAAATTCTTTGAATGCATCATCAATTTTGGGTATAAAGTCCTTGATTGTATTCAAAAAGTTGGAAGAATTGGAGTGAGAATACATAGATGTGTATAAGTTTTTATAGAAAGTGAAGACCTCTTTTTCAATTATTTTAACATCCTTACACTCTACTCCTTGTATTAGTAAACTTGATACTGCCTTATTTTCCTGTCTTCTTTTCTCTAAACTACTAAAATATGAGGTATTCTTTTCCCCTTCCTCCATCCACTTTGCTCATGATCTTACAAAAGCAACTTGGCCTCATTTTCCAATACATGTTTTCTAATTTATCTTGTAATGTCAATAATTTCTTTTTTCATCACTGTGTAATTCCGCCTTTTCACAATATTTACTAATTTCCTGAAACAAGTTGCTTTCTTCTTTTCTTTTTATCTTGACTACCTCCTTTCTGGACTTTATGAAACTTTCTCTAATTTTATATTTTAAAAATTCCCATTTATTACAAAAACTAATTCTAAAAATTAAAATCTATTATATTATATCTGTTATAAATCTATTGTCTCATCATTTTCAATTTCAGCTATTATTCCTTTTCTTCTTGTACAATATTCCTTATTTTTTAACAACCCTGAGTTAAATTTCCAATAGATCTGTTAAAGGGGATCTGAAACAAGGAGTATTGCTTTACTCTACCTTTCTCCATATATCTACCATATAATTTCTAGTAATAAATTCTGTAATTATGGGGTTAAAGTGTTTGCTGTCAAATTTAGTGGGTCATCTGTCTTCCCATTCATCTGGTGTCATATTCCAGTCACCCCACATTAAAATCAAATCTGTAGGGTACAATGTTTTGAGCTCTGATAGTGTCAATGTGATATCTTCCAGCATTTGTTTATTTTGGGCATTAGTTTTATGTCCATATACATTTGTTAAAATAAAAAAATAAGTATCAATTTTTAAAACCACCATTAAACAATGACCTAGATCATCTGCCCTGTGTGTAATTACGTCACCTGGAAACCTATTAAAACAGATTGCAACACCAGCAGACTTATTGGTCCCATGACTAAACAAAATTCGATCACCCCATTGGTTACCCCAAATTTAGCGTCTGCCTCAGAAGAATGAGTTTCTTGTAACAAAAGACAATGTGGTTTCCACCCTTTACAAAATAAAAACAAAGCCTTCCTTTTAACCAAATCCTTTAGACCCCTCACATTTAACGAAGTGAAATTGAACAATTGAACATTTCTGAAGAAAGAAAAATAAGTAAATGTATAAACTAAACGAAAAAAGATGAGTTCTTAATACACTCCTTTTACAAACTGATCACACCTTGTTTTTACGGTTTAACCAATCCGTCGACCCTCTATGTATGCGTGCGGACAGTGGTAGTAAGCTCATTTCCCCTCTCGACGGGCTTGCTCAATCTGCGGCCACAGTTGCTTTCTTGCCTCCCTGTCTTCCAGCTGCAACATCTCAGCGAGGTGGATGCCTTTCTCCCTGCACAGTGGGGAATCCTTACAGCGTCGCCACAGCTCCTCCTTGACATGCCTTTGCACAAATAAAACAACTATGTGTCTCTTCCTGTTGTCATCCTTCCGGCCAACTCTGTGTACAACGTCAATTGCTTCTTCAAGCTGTCGCTCTTCCATGTCGGGGGCGATCTTGTTAAAAAGTTGTATGACGTCCAGTCTGATGCTCTCATCCTTTTCTTCCATCAGACCTTTTAATTTAAGACACCATCTCATCTTATACCTCTCTTGCTCCCTGATCCTCTCTTTAAGCTCTTTGTTTTCTTTGCACAAACGTTCGTTGCACTTTTCCAGGTCGCTGATTTTTTCTTTACAGTCTTTAACCTCATCTGCATTAAACTGTACTGCTTTGGCTAAGCTAGCGATCGTGCAATTGCTCTGTTTAGATTGCTCTCGAAATTCCAACAGCTGCTCTTTAAAGTTCTTTTCCATACTTTGAATGGCTTCAAATATGGTTAAATTTGAGATTTCACCTTCCATCAATGCAGGCTTGCTCTTCTTCCCGACAGGAATCTTGCTTTTGTTCGTGCAGATTCTTTCCTTTTTTTATTAAAAATGTTAACCTGCATGGCATAATCGTGGTCGGCAGGCTGACCCAGCTCTTTCACCTCAGTATTCATCGCAGCCTGTGTCTGTACATTCTCCCCTTCTTTAAATTTCAGTCTTGCTGGTTTGATCATACTTGTATTTCACTTTTTCACTGTTTGAAGTGAGTTTCTAAAAGTGCACAACAGAGATTTTGGGACAATTTTGTTACCGTTGCTAAGGTGAGTTACTGCTCAACACGTCATCTTGCCGGAACTTCCGCTTAATGGACCTTTCTCACGTTTCCGGGTTTCTCATAGCGGAAGTCGTCATAGTTGGGTAAAATCCGAGAGCAGTGAATGGGAGAGTACCACAAATATATTTTTTGCATTCCCATTTGCTCAAATAGCAAAAGAAAAACTACACGATAGTCAATCAAAGGAAAAAAATTGAGAGAGACTGATATCGGCAGTCAGAAGAGAGAACAATGTCAAATTTACCGTCCCTCCCATAGACTCGGCATTAGAAACACCTCACGTTAAATACAGAAGAAGGTCCAGCTACAGATTCAACCACACGGAAGAACAGTGATGAAGCACAAATGACACAGTCAAACTACCAAGAATGTGACTTGCAATGTTATGTTTCAAACGAAGATTATTGTGACAGAGAGACAATCTGCAAATAATTGTAAATAAACATTAAAACAGGAGTACTATAAATCTATGATTTAATGACTGACTTTCAAAAAAAAATACACTCTTTTTGTTATTAGCGACATCAGGAGGAAACAAGATTTGTCTAGATTTATAGTTTTCATATGTCGTTTGTATTTATGTCTGTTTAAATTCACTGATGTGTGTTTTCTGTTAGTTAAGACATTAATTGACTATTTAAACAAATGAATGAGCTTGTGACTGCAAATACAGTTTAATTTCAATGTTTTATTTTCATTTAACTCAAAAAGCATAAATACAGAGTTGACTCCATTTACAATTCTTAAAGAACGACATGTTTTCAGTATTTTATAAAGACACAAAGATCTTGTGATGAAAACTGCACAAATGTGGTTAAACGTGTTAAAATAAAAATGCACATGCAAACAGAAGTTTAAAAACAGTAAAGAAAAAAAAAAAAAAACACCAGACACCGCAAAACTGAGACACGCATCAAGAGTCAAACAGATAAACATAAAACAACAGACACTGCATATGAAAGAAATCAACCAAAACCAACAGAATAAAGTAAAAGAGCAACAGCAGAAGCGTGACATAAACCAATTTCTAGAAGATACGGAAAATAAACACATAGAATGACTTTACAATCTGCCAGATGTGATGATGAAAAAAATAAAGCAATAAAATAAAAAAAAAAAAAAAAAAAAAAAATCTAATTAAAGAAGAGATTCATAAATAAAACTGTCAAAATTGTCTCCTGGCTTTATTCTGTAGGATCTCCTGTTGTCAACAGGTGAAGCTGGATTCATGTGAGAATCTGTGACATTATGAATCATTTCTCATAGATGTGATGATCTGCTGCTGATCTCATGAATCTTCTGCTGTGTGTTCATGTCGTTCTCTAAATCTTCTCATTCTCAGTTTCTGATCTTCCTGTTTCTTTCCTAAAAGCATCACATTATCATCATCATCTTCACACTCTTAATATCTAAATGTCATAATGATCATAAATGTCTCTCACCTGACGTGTGTCTCATGTAGATGTGAAAACCTCCTAACAGACCAAACAGACCCATCATCTGAAAACACCAGACCAGCACAAACACCACAGACACTGAAAACAACAATCAGACAGAAATCAAAACCCATCTTTCATGTTTCCAGCAGTGTGTTTAGTTAAACTCGTATCATATTCTGATGTGTGTGTGCTACTGATCACTGCAGAGGTCAAACTAGAGGTCACAGCTGCAGTAGTTGGTCCTGTAATAAACATCAGTGCAGAATCACCTGCTTTCTCTCTCTGAACCACATCAACACAGTTCACTGCTGACGTCATAAACTAATCAAACTAATGACACTTTTTAAGAATTAAGAGCCCAATTAAGGGAACTGACTGACCTGTATTAAAGTATTACATGGCCAAATAGGAGAACTGATTAGTTTGAATATCATGAAACCTGTCTAGGACACGTCCAGCTCACATTTCAGTTCAAAATCTGATGAACTGTACTAACTGTAAGTAATATTATACGTTCATGTTTCATTGAATGTTTTTAGAGGCATTAAACCATTTGGCACTGTAACATCCTTCAAATATCATTTCTGACGCATGACAAAAACAAAAAAAAAAAAATAAAATTATACATTCTCAGTACATTATTGTACAGCAAATTATAATTTGTGTAATATGTAGAAAATAATGAATTATAAAATTGAAAAATATACATACTGTAATGGTTGTATTTGTTTTCCATCTTTAAATGATGGCAATTAAAATCACAATATTATCATCATAAAATGTGCCTGATAGAAATGTAACATATGCAGTTGCACAGAATAAAAAGATATGCAACTGCAGTAATAAGAAAAAAAAAAAAAAAAAAAAAAAAAAAAAAAAAATTATCACTGTAAATAATTGCAATTAAAAAAAAATTAATTAATAATTAATGGATTTTGTAGTAGATTGTGATTTGGACATGTTCTTGACAGGTTTTGTGAGAATTGCTCATCATCATCATGATTCTTGTTGCTGTTGTTTAGCAAATACATGGACATTCATGTGTTTAAAGCTCACCAGGACAGGGTTTGACATTAATGGTCTTCTGTCCGTGACTGACGTGGTTCTTCACACTGCAGGTGATGTTTCCATCAGTTCCCTCATTCAGATCAATGCTGGAGTTTCCATCCGTCAGTGAATCTCCATTCAGAGTCCAGCTGTAGAGGAGCTGATCGCCCTCAGAGGAGCAGGACGCCCTCATCACCCCACTGGAGGAGCAGATGATTGACACTTCCACTGAGCCAATAGGAGCTGGAGGGAGGGACACATGACAGTCACATGACAAACACAGGAGAATGTAGTTCTTCCAACAGGTTATACAGTAAATATTTTTAGTGTGGCATGGGGTCTATGAGGGGTGGCAACTCGATTTTTGTTCACAAATATTGCATTACTTATTCAAATTAAAATGAAAAATAAATACTTAGATGGTATAAATCATGTTTTAGTGCAAGTTTAAGATGTTAATGTCGATGATTAAATGTTAATTTCCTAACATTAGAAAGAAATATTATAATATCAAAGCACTGAAACTGGCTCAGTTTTGGAAACAATGTTTGATTTTCTGTTATTAACAGAGGTGGGAATGTCTGTAATCACTCATGACACACAATCAACCATAAAATCTAGCAACACCCCAACCCCAAGCAACTGCATAGCAAGCGCCTAGCAACCACCTGGAATATCCTAGCAACCAACTAGCAACACTTTAGCAAACATCTGTAACTGACCAAACTATTTATGTTTTTAAACAAGTCTTAAAACAAACCAGCATAAATTTGTCTTTCAAACATTTCAATCTAGTTATTACAGGTATTCTTAAATGATTACACACAATTAAAATACAACGATGACTCTCCTGCCCAGTGAACACTCATGAGATCAATAACACTAACAAAAAAGTCTTATTAGGAATTAATTTGCAACTCAATGTCTATTACATTATACAACATAAATTAAATTACAGATTGCTAATTCAGCAATTAACTTGTGGGAAAACATATTTTCATTTTACCTCTGTAAAGTAATCTTGCAGCAGATGAAAAGCACTAGAAAAGTTCAAATAACAAAGAACTGTATATGAACTTGGTATGCGCCACAATACAGTACAGTAAAAAAATAAATTAAAAATTAAATTCAGCATCCTCTGCACATTTGGCTAAATTTCATTAGATTATACAGTACTATTTGGTTTCCTGACACAAGACTATATCTCTAGGTAGTCATTTCTCAGTTCTGCAAAAATGCAGTAGACTACACATAAAAAATGGTTACAAATAAAATTTGACAGTCACACTTCTGAAGGTGTACAACATGTGCTACACTTTACTGTACATATAGAATAGTGAAATTTCCATCATCTAATGTACTGGTGCTGTACTATAATTACACTGTATGTGTATATATGAGTATAATACCCATGTAAATGATTAGTTCATTTCTCTTCTCTCTGTGTTGTTGGATGCAGAGATTCTGATTGGTGTGTCATCAGTTTTGCTAATTAATGTTTAACTTACTTATTGTTAAACATTTTGAGAAATGTGTCTTTGTTGGAATGAATGGTTTGGGAATATAAGCCAACTAACATCAGTTACATTGTGTTAACAATCGAGAAAACTACAAAACGACCAGATGCTTACCTAACTCTGCTATTAGTTTCCGTGATCGGCATCTTCTTATTGATTTCATGCTATTATTGTTTTGTCGGACACGGACAAGGCCTACAGTTTATCCATGATGAAAGTGGAGCGAGCGGTCAGAGAATCGGATCACCAAACAATTACGCGATGAATCTCAGACATATCTGGACGGGATCAGATGTTTCAGAGGATTTCTGAGTCAGCCGAGAAGCAGCAATTGTCTGATTCACGAACAAATGTAAAACAATTCGTTAGTGAACTGGGCCGCGCTTTGTGTTTTTGACTCCAAACGAACCGGTTCATAAGAGTCATTTGTTAATGAAGTCGGATACACTGGGCGCGCTGCGTGCGCGTGCAACTATCGTGCACATTTTGTTGAAAGACGTGTTTTTGCCATTATTTTGCGTTACGCTGTCATCGCTGCGGCTGAAAAGTAGCACATGAAACACTGCTTACATTTATATTTTATTCTGTGATAATTCTGGGGTGGCACAGCTTTTTCTTAGGGTGGCAGTTGCTACCCCGGTAGATCCGCCCCTGCTGTGTGCTACACAAATAAAAACCTTTAACTGATTCATTTACTAGAGTGAGATCTTTGGAGAACATGAGATTGTAATGAGTCTGATGAGACTTTCTGTACCTTCAACATTTACTTCAAGATCTTCAAGATGTGTAGATGTGTCTGTGCCGTCTGAGTGATAGAGAGTTACTGTGTAATTCCCTGAATCTGCTCTGATCACACGGTTTATTATCAGAGTCCCATTAATGACTGTAACTTCAGGTCTGTTACTATAAAGATCACATTCATTCTTTTTAATCGTGTCATTCTTTACTCTACAAACTGGATCAGTTGTTTTGTTGTAGTTTATTCTCTTTTGTATCTTCATCTCATATCCACTAGTGTTCAGCAGCATCAGCACATTGAGTTTGTGTCCCAGAGCTGCGTAACAGGGATCAAACTGATTAAACCTGCAGAACCGATCCAGACCTGAAGAACAAAACACACACACATAAACAAAGGTGAAACAGTGGATTTAAAGGCGTGAAAGAGAAAATAAGACAGAGAGCTGTAAGAAAGTAAGAAAAGTATCTGAACCATTAGATTAGTTTGCAAGGTGAAGTAATATGTTTATACTGTTTTACTTTACAAAGAAGGAATTTAGGAAGAGTTTATTCAGATGAAGGTTTACGTGATGAATTCATGCTCCTTCACATAATGAACTTAAAGCCACAACCTTCACATTTTGATTTCATTTGTCTAACAAATATGCTGAGCTCTATTACTGACTTAAACTCTTCCATCTCTCAATTAATTACTCCACTAACTCACTGTAAAGAAAACACTA
>NW_026129249.1:29491-71338 GCF_022985175.1 Labeo rohita
TTAGTGTTAATCGTTTAACCAACACAACAACACCTCTTGTCTCCACTGGCAACACGCACCATTTGTGTGGATTGCAAGTGACGTCACAGGTAGCAAAGAGTGCAGGTGGCGATTGCGAGTGACGTTGTAATTTGTGACCCTGGATCACAAAACCAGTCATAAGGGTCATTTTTTCAAAATTGAGATTTATACATCATATGAAAGCTGAATAAATCATAAATGTATGGTTTGTTAGGATAGGACAATATTTGGCCGAGATACAACTATTTAAAAATCAGGAATCTGGAGGTGCAAAAAAATCAAAATATTGAGAAAACTGCCTTTAAATAATTTAAATAGTTGTTTAAATAATGTTCTTGACAATGTATATGACTTAGGTTTTCATACATTTACAGTAGGAATTTTACCAAATATCTTTATGGAACATGATCTTTACTTAATTTCCTAATGATTTTTGCCATTAAAAAAAAAAATCAATAATTTTGACCCATACAGTGTATTTTTGGCTATTGCTACAAATAAACCCCAGCGACTTAAGACTGGTTTTGTGGTCCAGGGTCACATTTAGTTTCTTTTTTCTTGTCTTCACCACCTGGCTGCTGTTGTAAAATGTTGAGAGATTCGATTAAAAAATGGTAAATATATAAAATAAGGTAAAAAATAAAATATACCGCAAATGACGTCACTTGCGGAAGTGCAGGCGTCTGAGAGTGCAGGTGCATAACTGTAGCCAGACCCTATTGGTGAGATTGCGTATATTAACTGAGAGAAACGTTCATGGATCAGAGGAGAGTGTTTGTTTTTGTTTGCTTTGTAAGAGTTCAGCACAAACGCGATTCATTCATAAAGTGAGTGTAATAGCGGTTTTTACAACTCCTTGACGCAACCCATCAAAAGGATTATAAACGTAGCAAAATAAGCCTTAAAAAGTTAACAGAGGTGCAACAGCGTGTTCATATATATGTTTTGGATGCAGAGTGCAAATGGCTGTGCAATTATTTGTGTTGTTAACTCAATAGGAGCGAAATGAAACTGTTTGAACTAAATTGACTCACTCCCCTCCGCACTACAGCGCACCACGCCCACTTTTGAAGCATTTTTTAAAACTGTGGTGAGAACTAACCAGTGCTGAAACACGCGGGTCTCATTGGATGCCCATTTTCCACAAGTTGATATGACTCTTTAGGGTCTTAATGAAAAGTCTCTAATATATTTTGATTAAAAATTCTCAGTGCATCTATAAAACAACACCCTTTTTACCTTGCCAAAATCAGCTCTGCAAAAATCATCTCATTCTAAGGGGTTGTTCCTTTAAATGCAAATGTGCTCTGCTCATCCCGCCCCTCTCTTCTCTCTGTGAAAAGACGATCTTGTTTTCTTTAGCTGCATTTAGTTATTTACGTTATAAGGAAAGGCAATCACAAAGATTCATAAAAAACGCTTATACTCACTTCTTCTGTAAGTGAAGCTGGATCATGAATGATTCACACGAACATAGACTGATGTAGATCGGGAGGCGCATATTCCCTTCACCAACAAACTTAATCTACTGCATCTTCAGCGGCTCAGATGTCGGGAGTAAATGACGACCACTATGTTCATTATTACATCCAGCAACACAACACCTCAATCGCTCAATTGGAGATATTCTTGTCTAACTTACCTCCCTGCTCTGGCATCAAAACAAGGAAAGTTACTGGACTGTGACAGCTGATCTGAGGTAAGACGCTCATGTCAATCAACTATCGTGGGAGAGGCCTCTGTGGGTGTGACGCCATACAAACAGACATCTGAGAATGGCTCGATTTGAAAAAGGGGATATTATTTTTACAAATTAATTAAAAACCACTGCATGGATTTTTATCATTATAGGGTAGATTTGTACATACACTGCCAACACACTAAGTGCAAGCACTATACCCTACCAGCCACATGAGTTCAAGAGCTGGTGCTCAAATCTCTGGATGAATCTCATTCCATTTGCAGATTGTAGAACCTGTCAAATGTATTAGCTGTAGTCCAAATCTGCAGCTCTACAAATGTCCACTAGTGAGGCACCATTTGCTAAAGCTGATGAAGTAGCAATGCCCCTGGTTGAGTGCGCCCTCATTTGGACTGTTTGAGGTGTTTAGATAAAAGTTTTCAGTCTGATTGAGCCATCAGTCCAGTTATAAACAGATTATTTGGGTGCATATAAACATAGTTTATCTTTGGTGGGGTGAATCATACAAAACTCACCACAAAGAACATCTGCCTCTAGTGCTTGTTTGACAGCAGGAAGAGAAACAATATAATGGTGTAGGGGATCTTATAGTTAAAGGTCTTACTGTGCAGGTGCAGGAAGGTGGGGGAGATACGGATATTGTTGTGGCAAAAATCTTTGCTTGAGGCTCTCGATCAATAAAGACAAACTGCGCAATTGCGTTTTAAGGTTTATTTCTTGCAAGAAAGGTTCACAGTCAAACAGACACAGCGCCCTGCTGAGTGTGACAAAGGAGGGAGTTATCGCCTCCGCTTTATATCTCTTTGCACACCCAAGGTTACAGACTAAAAACAGCCGGTGCTGTCATACTACATGGGAAAGACAGTAAAGCATTTTCTATAGATCCTCCCTTCTCAGCATTCCCATACATACATGTATGCTTTCTCCGACCCCCCCAGGTCACCCTATGGCGCCCTGGGGTCCCCAGTCACTCCCTACAGCTCAGAGGCCCCTTCTGGAGGAGTCTGATCACCCCCTGCTTCCCCACACAAGTTTGTCACGCAAGCATGCAAAAAATAATTCATAAATGAATTTTCCCCAACAATTTCCCCCTTTTTATCATTCATTGATTACTGTTCATCAAAAAGAGATTCATTACCATGCTAAACATTCTCAATCATCTACTAGTATTAAACATTTTCTTCACCCAATAATAAAAGAAAATCAATCTCACATCTTCACATTTGTTTTCTGGAAGCCGGGCTAAATGAATAAACACTGTTATTGCATTCCTGACATGTGTCAGACCCTCAGTCACCTCGCAGACACCAAATAGAAATGTTACTTATGAAACTCAAAACAATCATCACTACTGATTACACATTACACACTTCTATGGTTATATATCTTGTCTACTGGCTATTACTCTTTTAACTCATAATATCAAAATACAGAAAACTCAAGACATTACATCACATTTATACTCTTCATTTCTGACTTTCGCATAAATGATCATTCTCTTAAGTTTTTGAAAGAAGGTTGAATACGCTAAGGCTTTTTATTTGGGATCCCCCTTTTGTTAGCAAGCCATATAGTATAGTTATAGACATAAAGACAGACAACCCTTCCCCTAGTGAAGTTTCGTCATTAGTCTTATTCTTCTGTTTCCCTTAATTCATTTCACCCTTAAGTTCCACTGCTGCTATCATCATCATCAATTGTTTTCTCTAAATCAAACCCTATCACCACATTTTCATTGCCCACATGTAATTTCACCATCTTCGGTGAGACGCTAGAGGTCACCAGTCTCTGTACTGAGCTGGAAATGAACTGGAAAATGCATGGCAAACACAGTAGCAGCAAAAGACCTGCACCAATTATTGGTAACACAGTAGTACAAATCCAATAACCCCAACCTCCCCAGAGGTTTGTCCACCATTCTATCCGCATGGTGTTAGCTTTTTCAGGCTCTTTTACGGCCATTCTCATGTGTGCTACTATGTTGGTGACGTTGTCACTGTAGTCTGGAATATGAAAACAACATGATGTACCCAACATTTTGCATACTCCCCCAGATTTTGACGTTAGCATGTCCAGAACTAATCTATTTTGAATAACAGCATCCCTCAGCTCCTTCATTTCCCCATTGACTAGAGTTAAGGCATTCTCTGTGCTAGCCCATTAATCTTGTTTATGCTTACAGCTGTTCCTACCCCAAGGAAAAGGGACCACCCCACTGTTGCCCCAGGTGTTGTCCATGGATCTGACAATTTATACCCATTATATCTTTCTGGTAAAGCCCCTGGCATAATGCCAACATTCCTTTTCTTTCTACTCACAACCTCATGTTCGTCAGTTGGCAAATACACAGATTTTCCCACATTCATCAGTGCTGGATAACAACACCCAGACCATCCTTTCTCCACACACCCAAACTGCAGCAGGTGTGGAATCACTTGGCCTGCTGAGTGGACATGTGAACGCCGTCTGTTTCCCGTCGATGATCACCTTTTCTCTGTGCTCGCTCCCACACTGATGTGTCTGGTGTTTACGCTCTCTCCTGGCTACTGCTGGCTGTTATCTTGTCCCTGCTCCCGCTCCACTTCCTGGGATGCTGATGGAACTCTCCTGCAGTGACTGGCATGCACCCACGTTGTCCTCTCTGCCACCTTTACAGCTGTATGCGTGGTCAGAAGCACCTGGAATGGTCCCAGCCACCTTTTCGCCCTCCAGCTCTTAAGTCCCCTGGCTTAAAGGCGTGCAAGGGTTTCTCTGCAACCTTTTGTTGCGCTGCTTTTACCTGCACACAAATATTGGACAACAGAGAAGACATTTCTTTGCAGTAACTCAGCATGTCATGTTCACACAGCTCTGTGGATGGCAGCGGTTGTTTTCCCCCTTCTAGGCCCACATGTGGTGGTCTACCGAACAAAATTTCGTACGGGCTTAGATTTGATCTCACTCGCTTTCTCATTCTCATGTACATGAGAATGATCGGCAGTGCTTTCACCCATGTGAGTCCAGTCTCCTCACAACATTTTGCCCATTTATTTTTCAGGGTTTGGTTGTGGCGTTCCACGCCGCCCCCGCTACGCGGTGAGTAGGCGCAGTGTGTTCTTATGTCGATACCCAAAAATTCACCTACTTGTGCTATTGCCTCATTCACAAAATGTCTTCCATTGTCAGAGCTAATTTTCCGTGGAATTCCCCATCTCGGGACTATTTCAGTCAGCAGTGCCTTTGCCACCGCCGTTGCATCCTGTTTTGATGATGGAAAGACCTCAGTCCATTTAGACCACATGTCCACCATCACCAAACAGTACCTTTTGCCTTCACAAGGATTTAGCTCGACAAAGTCCATTTGCAAATATTCAAAGGGTCCCGCCGGTGGCGGTTGGGACACCAGAGGCATTTTTGTGCCTTGCGCCACATTATGGGTATTACAAATAACGCATCTTTTGCAAAAGTTTTTCGCAAAAATTGTAAACCCCTTTGTAAACCACAACTCTTTCATTTGCATCATCATTCCCCCTTTTGACACATGGTCTAACCCGTGTGTCAAACGACAATAATGTGAAAAGAAATGTTTGGGTAAACAAGGTCTGCCATCCCCACTCATCCACACGCCATCTGTCACTTTACAGCCACACTTCCTCCACTGCTCCTTTTCTGGCCCTGTAGCAAAGGTCTGCATGCCCTGTAAAGATGAAAAACTGTTTTCATTAGTGTCAGATAACAGTGTGCACTCTGGTTTCTCTGTCTGCTGTGCAGCAGCCGTCTTTGCTGCTGCATCCGCCCTCGCATTACCTAAAGAAACAGAGTCTTTTTGGTTAGTGTGTGCTGCACATTTGCAAATGGCTATCTTCTCTGGCAGCAAGATAGCTTCGAGCAGTTCTGCCACCAAATGGGCATTCAAAATCGGTCGCCCGTCTGATTTCAAAAATTTTCTGTGTTTCCACAATGCCCCAAAATCATGAGTCACGCCAAACGCATAACGCGAGTCGGTGTAAATTGTCACACACTGATCTTTCATCAGTTTGCACACTTCTGTTAATGCCACGAGCTCAGCCGCCTGAGCTGAGTAATTTGATGGTAGCTTTCCGGAAGCCACAACTTCAAACTCAGTTGTTATGCGTAACCTACTTTGTTCTGGCCTGTTTGTGGATCTTTTGACGCAGATCCATCCACAAAGAGGACATTGTCGCAATTTTCGAGTGGCATATCAGAAAGGTCAGGACGCGGCGTACAAATTTGTTCCAATGTCGTCAAACAGCAATGATGCTCCTCCCCGTCCCCCTCTGTCGGGAGAAGAGTCGCAGCATTCAGGGTCGTACACCGTTTAATCGTGATAGTTGGCATATCAAGCAAGATTGTGTGGTATCGCAACCATCTAGCTGTTGACAAATGCGATGTTTTCTGTTGCAGGATCACGGTGACCGCGTGTGGCGTCAATAGAGTTAGGTCAGAATAACCCACAAACTCTCTTGAGGCTATCACGGCCTGCTCCGCAGCTGCCACTGCCCTCAGACAAAGTGGCAGCCCCGCAGCAACCGGATCTAGCTTGCTAGAAAAATAAGCCACAGGTCGCAGTCTGTCCCCATGATGTTGCAACAACACAGAAGTCATAAACCCATTCTTTTCATCTACCATCTGAACAAACAGCCGATCCCCATTTGGAAGGCCCAACGCGGGCGCTTGTGCCAGTTGAATTTTCATGTTAACAAAGGCCTCTTCTGCCTCTGCTGTCCATTCAATTTTGTCAGTGGATTTCAGCCCCTTTCCTACTGTTAGGCTTCGCAGGGGTTGCTCCAAAATCGCATAATTGGGGATGAATGTTCTGCAATACGAACACATTCCCAAAAATGACAACATTTGTTTCCTTGTGATCGGCTTTGGCACATCTTTTATGCCCTGAATGCGTTTGTCAGACAGTGATTTGCTGTTGGGTGTTATGACATGCCCCAAAAATATCACCTGTTGCTTAGCAAACTGCAATTTTGACAGGCTGACTCTGTGGCCCTCCTCAGCCAAATGCTTCAGGAGGGTCACAGTGTCTGCTACACAGGTAGCTTCATCTCGAGACGCTACGCACAAATCGTCAACATAGTGTAATAGCGCAGTTCCCTCTGACAATTTTAGCGGTTCCAAACTTCTTTTCAGTGCTTCATTGTACTTTGTAGGGCTTTCTGCAAAACCCTGGGCCATTCTTTGAAAACAATAGCCCTTACCATCAAACTCAAAAGCAAACCAGTATTGACTTTCTTTAGCCACTGGCACGCTGAAAAATGCATTAGCCAAATCAACCACTGAAAAGAACTTTGCATCTGACGGTATTTGTGACAGGATTGTATAAGGATTAGGCACTGAAGGAGCCCTCTGTCTTGTGGCTGCATTCACGGCCTGCAAATCCTGTACAAACCTCCACTCTGTAGGTTGACCTTTGTCTCTGATCTTTTTCACAGGAAAGATTGGAGTTCTCACTGGGGAATCACTGCACGGCACTATCACCCCCTCCCTCAACAGAGATTCAAACACTGGTCTTATTCCCTCAATCGCCTCTTTTTGAGTGGATATTGATGTTGACACGGCCTGTAATCAGATTTTGGAGTGATCACAAGCGGTTCACATCCCTTGATTAACCCCACATCATATTTGTGTTTAGCCCATACATGAGATGGCACTTCTGCCAGTGCTGGATGAATGTCTGAGGGGCCAGCATTTACCATGCATTGATTCTCCCAGTCAGTTTGCTCATGCAAAATCCTTGCCCTTTCAACCTCAACTTCGCATTTAAATGTCATCATAAATGCTTTCAAACTCTCACTGTGCTGCAAATCAGGCCCTGTCTCCCTCCAGTCCCCAGCATCAACACACTGTTTCAAAAACAACCCAACTTCAGACCATTTCTGCCCTCTGGCCTTGCTTAGTGATAAATGTGGAACAGTCTGCTCTGTCATCTGATACTGCCTAGACTGCGCTTCTGTGAGGCAGGCTGATAACGCACACACACTGTCTGTCCAAAACATTTTGTCAAAACTCAAAGTTTCTGTCTCATCCTTCCCAAACCAATCTTTTTCATAATTTTCATCCCTTTGAAGTGCAACATGTGACGTGCAGTGTAATTCGTCAGGTGCCATCATTTCCACCCCAGAGCATGTTATACATTCTCTTGCTTTTCTGCACACCAGCCCAATCATAATTTATGATGTGCCACTCGTATACCCACTGAGGCTCTTCGTGCAAACAGCTCCATTGCTCACTCCCCTCCTCCTCTACTCTGACACCCGAGGAATCAGCAATGAGCCTCAAATTCAGTTTACACATCAGATCTGTCCCCAAAATGGGCACCGGACAAGTTTTTGAAAACAGGAATGCATGTTTCAACACTCTCCCCGTTTCTGTTTCGCAAATCAAAGGTTTTGTGTACCTTTCAAACATTGTGCGCCCTGACGCACAGATGTATTCAGAAACATAATCTGTTAGCTCTGGTTTACATGGCAAGTCACATGGTTGCACGGTTGATCTCGTAGCCCCTGAATCGGCCAGGAAATCGATCATTGTTCCCTGAACTATCAATGGGTATTTTGGCATTACTTTAAACGCCTCACACTCATACATAGCAAACTGTTTTTCAACATTTTCATCATTCATTTCAGACATAGACACATAAAAGCAAGCTTTTTCTTCGTTGCGGAGAGCAGTCAGAATATCAGTGTATGTGTATGCGTGTGTGATTAATTTATGTTCACTTCCCTTTACTTGTGGCCGCTCGCCCTCTCCTCCTTCCCTCAGCTGCTCCCCATCCTCCTCGCTTCAGTCCGACTTGTCCTCCTTTTTCGCCTCCGGACAGTGTTTGGCCCAATGTCCATCTTTCTTACACACACAGCACTTAGAGCAGTTTCTAATGTCGTGGTCATCGGTCTCGCATATCCAGCAGCTCCACTTATGCGAATACCTCTCGTTCTTCGCCTTGCCCTTTTCACTCCTTCTTCTGCCCCCGTTGTCACGCTTCTCTCGTCGCGGTTCGTATCTCGCTGCACCCATCGCGATCTTTGACAAACTCAGCCGCAGATCACTGTCACTCTTGGCCTGGTTTCTTTTCACGCTTCTTTCTCAGCAATCCATCAGCATGCCGGGCGTGAATCAACACTGTGGCCAGTCTTCCTTCTCTCCACTCCATGCAGGATACTTTCACTTTCTCTGTGATCTCGGGTTTCCGCCCATCCAGAAAGGCATTTCTCAGATGACTCTCCAACGTGCCGGGCTCCTCGCCTCTACGAGCTGGTTCTGTCAGCCCCGAGAATTTATTGAACACTTCGTGCAGGCGGCAGTAGTAATCATCGACTGTCTCGTCTTTCTCCTACCGGCATCTGCTGATCTTTGACATGTCGACTCGTGTTGGAAATGTCTCTTTTATCACGCAAGCCACCGTCTCTACGGCTCTTCTGTAGCCGTCGTTGTCATCATCATTCCAGTCGCTGCATTTTCTTCTGTGGTTGTCTGCTGGCATTCTGTTGCTTATTTTGTACCAGTTCGACGGCCCCAGCTTTGACAGCAAAAGTCTCCTCAGTTCCGTCATCGTCGGGCTGAACTCCTCACAAAACCTCACCAGTTCTGTGCTCATCTTGTCGCCCCCTTCGCTCACGTCTGGCAGATGCGCCATAGCTTCCCTTGCTTCTAGCGCAGTCCACGGTCTGAAAACCATCATAGGCCCGTCCGGCCCTGAGACCTCAATCATTGGTGCGGTCACGTTTCTCTCTTCCCGCTTTACCGTCAGTCTCGCCAGGGGTCTTTTCCTCTTCATTTGTGGGGTTCTGCGCATCATCAGTTCTTCTTCCTCATCTTTGTTGTCGAAGAGAGGAGTTTCGGGCACATCAGCGTAGTCTTCTTCCTCCTCATTCAGCCGATCTTCTCTGGCTCTCTTCCTCTGCAGTATCAGTGACTTTGGTCGCGTCGCGGGTAATCTCTCCTCCGGCGCGGTTGGCTGTGTCACCCACTGCGCTGCTGCTGCTGCTGCTGCTGCTGGCGGTGGCGGTGCTGTAGGTTTTCTCGGAGGGGAGCAGTCGAGGTCGGGATCAACTCTCAGGGCTTGTAACTCGGCCATGGGATAGTGATGATATGGCGGTGGTACATGTTCAGAAACAGAGACATCAGACAGATTAGTACATGTAATCAGTGCAAGTGCTTTTCCTTCTTTTATTTCTCTGATTTTATCTTCACTAATCATTAATTCCTTTAACATTTCATTAATCTTTTCCCCGTTTTTCTCTTTTTCGGTTTGTTTCTCCTCAGTTTTTATTTTACTGCCTGCCATAGCTTTCTGCAAAGCCTTTCTCTCTCTCCTCTCTGCCTCCCTGAGCCAACAGTTCACCGTCGCCTCACATTCCTTACACACATGCCTCGCACAACACCTTCTCGGCACCTTGCTGCCTTCTTTTACTGACTTTTTCACCGCTTTCAGCTTCGCTACACTCAAGGTTCCCTCCCTCGGAAACTCATGATACTTAATCAGCTTTTCTATGTCAAGCATACACTTTTCACCAGCCGACTTTCTCATCTGAGCAAACGTTAGTGTGTCATATTTCCCGAATTTACTCTGGGACTTCCCCATACTGACTCTGGCCGCTTTTCAGCGCCTACAAATCCTGTCAGACGTCTCCGACAGGCCCAATCTTTCACCCAAGACAAGCTCCTGCGCTTCTGGTCTACCCTCAAAGCCTCTTGCTGCAGGGTCGCGATCAATACACCTACTGCTACAACCTCGTTTTCTCTCAGATGCGGGACTCTAACCCTTGTGCACCTTTAGAAACCCACGGTTGCCGTCAGTGTATCTCGTCTCGCACAGACCTGTTACACCTACTGCTACAACCTCCCGCGGTTGCCGTCAGTGTAACCTCTTGCCAGTTGTCAGTATGGTTCGTTCCCCCCTTCCCTAAATTTATCTATTGACACTTTTTCCCAAAAAGAAAAAAAATCAATTTGTCTCTTACCGAGAGTCTCAGTGGAGGCCTTGTTCGTTTGTTGATTCCAGTGGTGTCTCTCCTGGCCCTCGGCGGAGCAGCCCCTCTCTCCCTGAATCCTAGTTGGGGTTAGGGCTGAACGTCTATTGTTCAGGATTGCGGTCACCGGTCCGCTGTCAGGTCAGAAGACACAGACAAGGAATCCCACTTCTGACACCAAATTGTTGTAGCAAAAATCTTTGCTTGAGGCTCTCGATCAATAAAGACAAACTGCGCAATTGCGTTTTAAGGTTTATTTCTTGCAAGAAAGGTTCACAGTCAAACAGACACAGCACCCTGCTGAGTGTGACAAAGGAGGGAGTTATCGCCTCCGCTTTATATCTCTTTGCACACCCAAGGTTACAGACTAAAAACAGCCGGTGCTGTCATACTACATGGGAAAGACAGTAAAGCATTTTCTATAGATCCTCCCTTCTCAGCATTCCCATACATACATGTATGCTTTCTCCGACCCCCCCAGGTCACCCTATGGCGCCCTGGGGTCCCCTGTCACTCCCTACAGCTCAGAGGCCCCTTCTGGAGGAGTCTGATCATCCCCTGCTTTCCCACACAAGTTTGTCACGCAAGCATGCAAAAATAATTCATAAATGAATTTTCCCCAACAGATATCATACCCGAAAGAAAAACATTAAGTCAGTCAAACATGGTAAGTTTCAAATATTCTCTTTTTTCATGTGGAAGTAACCCTATGGGTGAGACTTCCAGTTCATTAGCTGCTATAGGGAAATAACGAGAAGAATAACAACATGCCGTAAACAGTAAAACTGTTTGCACATTAAAATAATATGGTAAGTCACACCAATTTGGAGTATCAAGCAGCAAACAAGCTGTTTTGTACAGATAAAAATAACTGGTAGCAGATGAGACTGAAAGCCAGATCCATAAAATTTACAAATGGCCGCATCCACTCTTACAGGAAGAAAAAGGTAGTTAGGACATGTGCATGTGAGGTTTTGAATGAAACAACACTTTATGAAAACTGTTTTGAAAAGTAAGACTGATGTAAGTAAGACACCCTGTCTACTGTTAGTTGATCAAACTAGTTAATCTACTAGCAGTGACTATGTGACTATGTGACTATGTTTATGCAACTGTCCCTTTATGTCTGTTACTGTGATTGCTGCACACAGAAAGTAAAGTATTAACTTAAACTCACTCAATACAAGTAACAGGGTGATCTGTAGTGAAGAGATTCAGGACATGAACCAGAGGCTGAAACAGGCTGCTGTTACTATAGCAACACATTGATAGAGCTGTGCTGATGGAGACCTCGTGTGGTGATCTTGAGTAATGACAGAGATCTCAGTGTGATCATTTCACTACAAACTGAGCTTCTTTATCAGGGAAAATATTTTAGCAAACAGCAATAATCACTGAGAGCTTTGTTAATACATTTTTAAACATCACATGCAGAGCTTAAAATTGACATTTTAAATATCCCCATGATAACTGGTTTATTTAGCAGTTCTTTCTTGTATGTTTGTATCACAGTGCAGGTCATTTTGTCCCTCATTTTTGGTTCAGTAGTAACACGATTTAGCTCAAAGGGAAATGTATATAAATAATTACAATTAATTATGATTAATTACAAATATTATAAATATTAATTTATATCAGCTGCCAGTAGTAACTGTACCAGAATTAAATTTCCATCAACTAATCTGTTCGTCCAGCAAACATTCAGTAAAATTTTTATCAACTCTGAGAAATGATATTTTCTTGGCCACAGAAAATAACTTTCTTAAAGTACTATTGCATTAGAGCATGTAGCTCGAATCTGAATCGTAAAGGGACATTAATTTACAAGGCAGAATCAGAATCAAAACTCATGTAATTTGTGCACAAGGGTTTTATTAACGAAGGACTGACACATAACTAATCTAAACAAGTAAACATGAAATCACTCATACATGGGGGAAGGGCAAGTGAGAAGCAGTTAGAGAGAGACAAGGAAATGAAGCTATGAAAAGAGTCAGTTAACCACCTGAGTGAAACCATCAGTGCTGTCTACAGCTTAGACTAAACCTCTGTTTTGTTTAGTTAAATGTACGATCTTGCATTGTCTTGGTCGTTGAACAAGTGTCCGAATGCAGTCTTGGGTGAAAGTCTGGATGGTTTGGAGCAGTGGTGGTTTTGGAATCGCGAACACGTTCTTCTGGGTCTGAAGAGTGATGAACTCCAAAGATGTTCTGACTCGATGGTGACTGGGAGTTTTTTCCCATGTGAAAAGTGAACAAGAACCAAGGGAGGCGCCTCCAGGAGGTCCAAGAACCAATAGTGACTTTCGCCTTTGGAGGGAAAGTTTACGACTCTTTGTCTGTGAGCATGGTATTTTGCATATGTAATTCGACTGGTTGTTGATGCGAAAACTACTAAGGTTTCTTAAAACACTAATATGTTGCATAGGTATCAACATCTAATTTACACTATCTTTTAGATCATCAAAATACAAATTCAAAGAGACCAAACATGGCATAGGTGGGTTATACGACTAGTCATCTATCATAACGCATGCATAAAACAGTAGAAAGACAAATACAAATACAACAGACAAAAATGAAAATACAATGCAGTAATACTGTACACAATGGCCTGGGCTATGTGTGATAGGAAGGTCAAAGAAAGGTTTGTCTGTGAATGAATAGGAAAGAGTCTATTTCTATAGGTATTGTGTCTTTCCTATGCACAAATGTAGCATGGGCACATGTAGCATGGGCAAATGTGTATTCCTTTGGGCAATAAAAGCCGTTATCAGATGGTCGTCCTGGCAACTGAGCCCTTTTGGGGTGTTAGTTGCTTTGGGGGGTTGTCTCCAGAGCTCCAGCATATAGCTGGCTTGTTGGGTTTAAAGACTATTTGTTACATGTAACAAATAACTGTATGTCTGATTGGTCCAGATGCTACAGTGGATTAACTTCAGTGGTCAGTTTTCCAGTGGAGTTCAACATTGTCCATTATGATTTTGTGCCAGACCTCGTGGATTCAAAAGTAAAAGTTGATAGAAGATATGCAAATCATGACAGATGTTTTCTTAAGTAGATTTACTGGTCAGCAGTAGCAGTAGCTTTTATTCTCACGTCATACAATTTTCTTTGCAGCAATTTTTCTACCTTAGCATGTGCAAAATGATAAACACCAAATTGCTCTAGCAGTGATCTCAACTTCCTCTTTTCTTACAGAAACTGCAGTACTGTCAGTCGGGCTCTTCTGTCAGAGAGAAGTGATTGTGACTGAAGCAGCATCAAACTCTTGGGCTCTTCTGGAAACTGGACTTTAGAGAAATGATGCTCATCTCTGGACTGATGCTGCTGCTGCAAACTGCTACATGTGAGTCACTTTCACATCAAACTTTTTTCAAAAAACTTTTTTTTAATGGTGTTTTTAACAGTATAGAGTCAGTGAAGTAATTAATTTGTGAGATGGAAGAGTTTAAGTCACCGTAACAGTATTCATATTACAGACACATGAAGACAAAATGTGAAGATTTTCATTTGATTTTCATCACTCCCTTCATCTGAATAAACTCAAAATTTGCTTTTTGTAAAGTATAACAGTAAAAGCATATTACTTTACCTTGCAAATTATGCTAACATTTTATTAAAAATTGTTCAGATACTTTTCCACTGTTTCTTACTTTCTTACAGCTCTCTGTCAAACTTCCTCTTTCACTCCTTCAAATTTCACTGCTCTCTATATCTGCTTACTTTTCTCTGTTTATGTGTGTGTGTTTTGTTCTTCAGGTCTGGATCGGTTCTGCAGGTTTAATCAGTTTGATCCCTGTTACGCAGCTCTGGGACACAAACTCAATGTGCTGATGGTGCTGGACACTAGTGAATATGACATGAAGATACAAAAGAGAATAAACTACAACAAAGGAACTGATCCAGTTTGTAGAGTAAAGAATGACATGATTAAAAAGAATGAATGTGATCTTTATAGTAACAGACCTGAAGTTACAGTCATTAATGGGACTCTGATAATAAACCGTGTGATCAGAGCAGATTCAGGGAATTACACAACATTCTTCTATCGCTCAGATGGCACAGAAACATCTACAGATCTTCAAGTAAATGTGGAAGGTACAGAAACTCTCATCAGACTCATTACAATCTCATGTTCTCCAAAGATCTCACTCTCTCAAATGAATCAGTTGAATCTCTGTGAAGGTTTTTATTCCTGTAGCACACAGTAAACACACTACATACTCCAGTAATAGTATGAGTAGTGTGGAAGAACTACATTCTCCTGTGTTTGTCATGTGACTGTCATGTGTCCCTCCCTCCAGCTCCTATTGGCTCAGTGGAAGTGTCAATCATCTGCTCCTCCAGTGGGGTGATGAGGGCGTCCTGCTCCTCTGAGGGCGATCAGCTCCTCTACAGCTGGACTCTGAATGGAGATTCACTGATGGATGGAAACTCCAGCATTAATCTGGATGTGGGAACTGATGGAAACATCACCTGCAGTGTGAAAAACCACGTCAGTCACGGACAGACGACCATTAATGTCAAACCCTGTTCTAGTGAGCTTTAAATACATGAATGTCCATGTATTTGCTAAACAACAGCAACAAGAATGATGATGATGAGCAGTTCTCATAAAACCTGTAGTTGCAATTATTTACAGTGATAATTGTTTTTTTTTTTTTTTTTTTTTTTTTGATTGTTTGTTTGTTTTTTCTTATTCCTGCAGTTGCATATCTTTTTATTCTGTGCAACTGCATATGTTACATTTCTCTCAGGCACATTTTATGATGATAATATTGTGATTTTAATTGCCATCATTTAAAGATGGAAAACAAATACAACCATTACAGTATGTATATTTTTCAATTTTATAATTAATTATTTTTTACATATTACACAAATTATAATTTGCTGTATAATAATTTACTGAGAATGTATAATTTTATTTTTTTTTCCATTTTTTGAATTTTTGTCATACGTCAGAAATGATATTTGAAGGATGTTACAGTGCCAAATGGTTTAATGCCTCTAAAAATATTCAATGAAACATGAACGTATAATATTACTTACAGTTAGTACAGTTCATCAGATTTTGAACTGAAATGTGAGCTGGACGTGTCCTAGACAGGTTTCATGATATTTGAACAAATCAATTCTCCTAATTGGCCATGTAATACTTCAATTATGTTTTATTACAGGACCAACTACTACATCTGTGACCTCTACAGCAAAGGATTCAGAATATGGTATGAGTTTCTCATCAAGTGATATGAATCTCACCAGCATCAATGCCAATAATACCAAACAGTCAGCTCCCTTAACTGTGCTCTTAATTCTTGAAAAGTGTCATTAGTTTGATTAGTTTATGACGTCAGCAGTGAATTGTGTTGATGTGGTTCAGAGAGAGAAAGCAGGTGATTCTGCACTGATGTTTATTACAGGACCAACTACTGCAGCTGTGACCTCTAGTTTGACCTCTGCAGTGATCAGTAGCACACACACATCACAATATGATACGAGTTTAACTAAACACACTGCTGGAAACATGAAAGATGGGTTTTGATTTCTGTCTGATTGTTGTTTTCAGTGTCTGTGGTGTTTGTGCTGGTCTGGTGTTTTCAGATGATGGTTCTGTTTGGTCTGTTAGGAGGTTTTCACATCTACATGAGACACACGTCAGGTGAGAGACATTTATGATCATCATTTTGACATTTAGATATTAAGAGTGTAAAGATGATGATAATGTAATGCTTTTAGGAAAGAAACATGAAGATCAGAAACTGAGAATGAGAAGATTTAGAGAACGACATGAACACACAGCAGAAGATTCATGAGATCAGCAGCAGATCATCACATCTATGAGAAATGATTCATAATGTCACAGATTCACACATGAATCCAGCTTCACCTGTCAACAACGGGAGATCCTACAAAATAAAGCCAGGAGATGATTTTGATAGTTTTAGTTATGAATCTTTCTTTAATTAAATTTTTTAAATTTTTTTTTTTTTTTTTTTTTTGCTTTTTCACTTTTGTTGCTTGTTTTTTTTTTTTTTTTTTTTTAAATTTGTCTTTATGCTTTAAATGAACTAGCAGTATTTTATGTCATTACTTGCAACCTCTTCTGTCCATCCATGATAGTTCTTTAAATCAGATCTGGCAGATTGTGAAGTCATTCTCTGTGTTTATTTCCATATCTTCTAGAGATTGGTTTATGTCACGCTTCTGCTGTTGCTCTTTTACTTTATTCTGTTGGTTTTGGTTGATTTCTTTCATATGCAGTGTCTGTTGTTTTATGTTTATCTGTTTGACTCTTGATGCATGTCTCAGTTTTGCGGTGTCTGGTGTTTTTTTTTTTTTAGCACGTTAACCACATTTGTGCAGTTTTCTTCACAAGATCTTTGTGTCATTATAAAATATTGAAAACATGTCGTTCTTTAAGAAATGTAAATGGAGTCAATACTGTTTTTGTTATGCTTTTTGAGTTAAATGAAAAAAAAATTGAAATTAAACTGTATTTGCAGTCACAAGCTCATTTATTTAAATAGTCTGTTTTTTTGTTATGCTTTTTGAGTTAAATGAAAATAAAACATTGAAATTAAACTGTATTTGCAGTCACAAGCTCATTTATTTAAATAGTCAATTAATGTTTTAACTACTAGAAAGCACACATCAGTGAATTTAAACAGACGTAAATACAAACGACATATGAAAACAATAAATTTAGACAAATCTTGTTTCCTCCTGATGTCGCTAATAACAAAGAGAGTGTATTCTTTTTGAAAGTCAGTCATTAAATCAAAGATTTATAGTACTCCTGTTTTAATGTTTATTTACAATTATTTGCAGATTTTCTCTCTGTCACAATAATCTTTGGTTGAAACATAACATTGCAAGTCACATTCTTGGTAGTTTGACTGTGTCATTTGTGCTTCATCACTGTTCTTCTGTGGGGATGAATCTGTAGCTGGACCTTCTTCTGTGTTTACTATAAACGTGAGGTAAACATTGTATTTTCCGCAAACCAACCTGACAAGTGAAAATATAGATACATTTTTAGGCTTACTGTAGTGAATCTTGACAAAGCAAGAGCTTGAATTTGAACACTGATGTCCCTGGTGAAAAAAACAGCATATGCTGCTTATAAACCAGCAAAGGACCAGCTTAAACCAGCATCAAAACCTAACCAGCATATGCTGTCTTTTTAGGTCTACTCTTTCATGTATTCATGAATTAATCAACAATTTGTTAATTAATTGTTGATTAATAATTCGTTAACTTAACTAAAAATCATCCGTAATGTAGCTTATAAAGAAGTTCAAATAAATAAGATGAAGCTCATTGTAAACCATGAGATGAACGCGGTGTAATGATGCAGCTGTAGTTGTCGTTTCCTCCTGCAGGTGTCGCTCTCTACATGAGCAGTTACAAAGTCAATGTGTCCCATGAGTCTCAACTAAACAGAAGATCGAGACCAAACGGGCTGAAGGTCAGAATCCCTTTTTATTCACACATGAACTGACTGAATCCAAGACAAACACTACAAACATCATCACACTCAATGAGACACAGACATTACAAACAGCTGCTGTAACACTCACATGTAGATGCTCCAAACACAGACAGATAATGGGACATGCTTTAAAAGTGAAGAATTTAAAACTTTTATGGAGAGAAATGGCATTCAGCATGTACCGTCAACTGGTAAACACTACGACAGGGGAGCCCAACCCTGTTCCTGGAGATCGACTTTCCTGCAGAGTTTAGTTCCGACCCTAATCAAACACACCTGTCTGTAATTATCAAGCGCTCCTTGAGATCCTAATTAGCTAGTTCAGGTGTGTTTGGTCAGGGTTGGAGCTGAACTCTGCAGGAAAGTCGATCTCCAGGACCAGGATTGAGCACCCCTGCACTACGTCATTTGTCCTACTTTATCTGATGGAAAGCCACTCTCTCGTGAATGCGGGTATAATAGGTGAAGCAAGAGATTACAGTTTATAACGATTTTAATATGGATATATTTCTTACACAAATGCATCATTTCAGAAGGCCTTCATTAAGCCCCCAGAAATAAAGGCCTGCTGAAAATACTGACCACCATTTACTGCTATTATATAGCTTAGAAGAGCAAGGACATTTTTTAATATAACTCTGATTATATTCACCTGAAAGAAGAAAGTCATATACAACTAGGACGGCTAAGAGCAGGGGTGCTCAACCTTGTTCCTGGAGATCTACCTTCCTGCAGAGTTCAGCTCCAACCCTGATCAAACACACCTGAACCAACTGGATCTGAAGGAGCACTTGATAATTACAGACAGGTGTGTTTGATCAGGGTTAGAACGAAACTCAAGGAAGGTTGATCTCCAGGAACAGGGTTGGGCTCCCCTGGTTTAGAGTAAATCATGGGGTAATTTTCATCTTTAGGTGAACTATCCCTTTAAGAGGGAGGGGGTGTAATATCCTAGAATAACCACTAGATGTAGTTTTTGTATTACAACTGTTGTCAAGTCAAGTCACCATTATTTATATACCACTTTTAACAATACACAATTGTGACAGCGGCTGTACAGTGTTAAAGGGGTCATCGGATGCTAAGTTCACTTTTTCATGTTGTTTGAACATTAATGTGTGTTGGCAGTGTATGTACAAATCTACCCTACCCTTTTTTAAATTGAACCATTCTCAGATGCCTGTCGGTGTGCTGTCACACCCACAGAGGCCGCTCCCACGATAGTTGATTGACATGAGCGTCTTACCTCAGATCAGCTGTACCAGTCCAGTAACTTTACTTGTTTCAATACTGAAGCAGGGATGTAAGTTAGACAAGAATATCTCCGATTGAGCGATTGAGGTGTTGTGTTGATGGATGTAATAATGAACATAGTGGTCGTCATTTACTTCCGACATCTGAGTTGCTGAAGATGCAGTGGATTACGTTTGTTTGTGAAGGTAATGCACCTCCCGATCTACATATATCCGTCTGTGTTCGTGGCAAATCATTCATGATCCAGCTTCACTTACTGCAAAAGTGAGTATAAGCGGTTTTTTTTTATGAATCTTTGTGATCGCCTCTCCTTATAACATGGTACTTAGGAGGTTTAGCGGCTAAACGCGGCTAAATGCGGCTAAAGTAAACAAGATCATTATTCCACAGAGAGAAGAGAGGGGCGGGGTGAGCAGAGCTCATTTGCATTTAAAGGAACAACCCCTTAGAATGAGATGATTTTTGCAGAGCTCATTTTGACAAGGTAAAAAGGGTGTTGTTTTACAAAACCATTGAGAATTTTTAATCAAAGTATATTAGAGACTTTTCATTAAGACCCTAAAGAATCATATTGTGGAAAATGGGCATGCGATGACCCCTTTAAATAGGAAATATTGCATCAGTAATGCAAAAGGGCAACAGTAAAAGTTAATTTTCAGGTAAAGGCAGTTCATAATTGGATTCAGTAATGTCATCATCTAGCTCAGTTCAGTTCAAATAGTATACGATATCGTTTGAAGAAAAAGTGTCCCCAACTAAGCAAGCCAGAGGCGGCAGCGGCAAGGAACCAAAACTCCATCGGTGACAGAATAGCCGTCTAGGTGATGAGGTCTTCACTGGGGATCCGTCTCTGGGGCTCATCTAGTCGATGTGGTCTCCGCTGACATTCAGGGCTGTAGAGGTCGTCTCTAGGTTCTGATCCACCGTCTGGGCTGGGTACGGACTGGATCCGGGGCACTGCAGTGACCATCTGATCTGGATACGGGCTGGATCTGGTGGTTAAGGTGACCTCGGAATAAGAAAGAAACAGACTAATATTAGCGTAGATGCCATTCTTCTTACGATGCACTGAGTACATCAGGTGTTATTGGAAGTGTTTCCGGTTCCGGTTGACCTAATTAATGCAGCCTAACAATCCTTTAACGGATTTGAATTATAGAAATATGTTGATGTGTTATGTGTAAGCCAGGTTAAAGAGATGAGTCTTTAATCTAGATTTAAACTGACAGAGTGTGTCTGCTTCCCGAACAGTGTTGGGTAGATTGTTCCAGAGTTTGGGAGCTAAATAAGAAAATGATCTGCCGCCCACGGTTGATTTTGATATTCTAGGTATTATCAAATTGCCAGAGTTTTGAGAACGCAGCAGACGTGATCTTACTTGGTAAATTAGCTGATCGTGTTTTGTTCTTACTTGGTAAATTAGCTGAAGAAGATTTTCCATGCGGTAGACATGGGGCCTGTCCATATACCCACACGTTCGGTCTTGAACACTTGAGAGCATGTGAACGCAACAGGAAGTAGGTGCACAAGACTGTCCCATGTCTTAAAAACACCAAATTGCAGACTTTTTCCAGAGATCTTACAAGATGTTGTGGAAACCCTTCCAGTATAAATTTAATATCAATAATAGATATTATGTTAAATTTGGTAGTAATACATAAAGTGTTGCACATTTTAATGGTGCAAAGATGAGTATTTTGTACAACATATGCAACTGCTATTTATCACTTAATTAGAAGCACCACAATTACTAAATTGTGTCATCTGTTATAGAGACTACTGATCAGACATTTAGAAGTTTACTTTAAATGCAAAGTATTGACAATGTAAATAAAGCTCTGTAAACACTATAAGTTGCATTTTCTAACACTATAAGTGTGTCCCATCGGGTAATGAAAAATTCCACACACACTTTTGGTTTTCACACGCACATGAACACTTGGGCCAAATACAGGAAATACATCATGTAAGTAGACAAGTGGTCAAATGTAAAGACCACAAGTGTGAGTATTTGGATGAGCCCATGCAGTGTTTTGGATAGTTGCATTAACTGCTTAGACTAGTCTTAAGTTAAAAATCAACTTTTTTCTTCAAGAAATTCATAACTTTGAAAATTCTGTACAAAAAGGTAGACTGGTCTAATTCGAATCTGAAAAGTAAGACTGATGTAAGTAAGACTTCCTGTCTACTGCTAGTTGATCAAATTAGTTTAGACAATGTATTAACATTGTGGCTATGTTTATGCAACTGTCCCTTTATATCTGTTGTTGTGATTGCTGCACACAGAAAGTAAAGTGTTAACGTCAACTCATTACAAGTAACAGTGTGATCTATACTGAAGATACTACATTATGCAAATATTAACCGAAAAACAGGGGGTCAGCCAATCAATGTGAGGTTCAGGTAGTGACATCTGTCTTGAGCTTTTAAAATAAGACATTTTAACTAAAAGGTATATGCAATGTAGCTTTAATAATAATAATAATAATAATAATAAGATTGAACTAACTTTAAACTGTGGGGCTTTGAATTAAATAAGTTTTAAATGAAGCTTGATTTTTTTTTTTTTCGTATCGAATGTATCCCAGTCCTAATAAAACTTTTGAATGCTGATGGTTTAATCCAGATCAGAAATAATGGCTGAAATGTGGATAAATTGAGACCTCGTGTGGTGATCTTGAGTAATGACAGATCTCAGTGTGATCATTTCACTACAAACTGAGATTCTTTATCAGGGAAAATGTTTTTAGAAACTGCAATAATACAATTTCAAACAACATATGCAGAGTGTAAAACATTATAAATGTCCTTATGACAACTAAATTATTTATCTGTTTTTCCTGTATACCTGACATTATGATTTTGTGCCAGACCTCATGGATTTAAAATTATGTTAAAGTTAATAGAAGACGTGCAAATTGTGACAGGTGTTTTCTTTAGTAGTTGTTTGTTAGTCAGACTCAGCACTGGTTTGTATTTTCACCACAGGCATTTTAATTTGTGAGATGGAAGAGTTTAAGTCACAGTAATAGAGTTCAGTATTCATGTTACAGACACATGAAGTCAAAATGTGAAGACTGTGGTTTTAGGTTCATTATGTAAATGAGTCTGAATTCATCACTCCCTTCATCTGAATAAACTCTTCCTAAAATTCTCTCTTTGTAAAGTATAGCAGTATAAATATATATATATATATATATATATATATATATATATAAGTATAACAGTATAAAGTAACGCATTACTTTCCATAAAAAGTAACTAAGTAATGTAATTAGTTACTTTTTTAGGGAGTAACTCAATATTGTAATGCATTACTTTTAAAAGTAACCTTCCCCAACACTGTTCAAAACAGGGGAGTGTCTAGGTAATTTTAAATGGGGGGGTCGGCTGGGGCACAGCCTCAAAAGAGGGTGGCCACAAAATAAGCAGGGGAGCGGGAATTGGGGGGGGTTCTTTATTGAGTTATTTCTACCTGTTCTAGCCTTTAAATTTAATTTCATCACTGTAACCTGATTTAAAACCCCCACAGTTTAAAGTTAGTTAAATCTTATTTATTTTAATTTATTTATTATTAAAGCTACAATGTATATGGTTTTTAGTTATTAGATTATATTTTTTAGTTATTTAGTTCTTAATTCAGTTTAATCTATGTTTATTTTAGTAATTAAATTATCACAGATACATGTAATTACAGTCGAAAGACGCAATCCAAATGCCCTTAGAAAAGATATGCTGTCAATTTTAATTTAACTTTTTAAACCCAGCCACTAAAATCACATTAAAAGCATGCAAACTGCAATGTGTAGTACATATATTTTTTCAAGCTCAAGACAGACGTCCTGACTACCTGAACCAAACTTCAATTGGCTATAAGACCGATCAAATTACTTAAGGAAAATAACACTGTATCTTCAATATCAATTAAGTATCAATATCAATTGATATTTGCATGGCTGACTTGGCCTATGCAACAAAGTCTGTCAAGTAAGCAGGAGAACGTCTCTGTCTTGCAGACCTTCTCAGAATTGTAGGTTGGCTAGTCTTTTTTAAGCAACAGGCAGTTCTAATGATTCATCTCATTCCCTTCAGGTGTATTAATATCATCCACTCACGGCAATGCAGAAGTATCACCCTCCTGCTCATTTTTGGTGGGTAACTCAACCTGGTGATGGTATGATGACTCTCGCTCCACAAGTCACACATCCATCTTTGACACTCACTGCATCTCTCCGAGCTTTTGTGCTTCAAAAGTATACACATTTTTATTTTCCAAAAAAAAATGGAAATTTTTTGGAACATTTCCGGGTTTCTCATAGCGGAAGTCATCATAGTTGGGTAAAATCTGAGAGCAGTGAATGGGAGAGTATCTGTTATGCCCCACGGCTTGAAAAGGACGCAACAAAAGTGTAAATAATACACAAAATTTATTAACATAATAGAACTATACAGAAATGAAACAATGTAGCGTGAGACAGTCAAGAATCAGTAGTGTAAAGTTAAGTGAATGCATGAACATGTAATGGGCTGTAGGAGTGTTGGATGCATAAAATAAAACAAAGATAAACAGGAACTAAACGAAATCAAATCCCACATGCAGCTCCCGCTGGCCAGTTGTGATGCTGCCTTTTAAAAGGACAGACAGGAACCCGGCAACAGGTGTCCTCGACAAAACCCATCCAAGGGCAATCAGTTAGGAGGCGGAGCAATTCAACCCAAAGACGACAGACATACACATGGGTCGTCACAGTATCAGAAATATATTTTTTGCATTCCCATTTGCTCAAATATCAAAAAAAAAAAAAAAACTCCACGATAGTGTTTTCACGATTTTCAATCAAGGGAAAAAAATTGAGAGAGACTGATATCAGCAGTCAGAACAGAGAATGATGTCAAATTTACCATCCCTCCCATAGACGCTGCATTAGAAACACCCACGCATTAGCCTTAACTCATTTTTTGTAACTTGATGAAAAGGTGATATAATACAAAGTATAGTGTTACACATATACATATATTTAAAAAAAAATCAATTCAAAATGAAAAAAGTGTCAAGGATTTATGATGATGATGGCCGTTGAAACGCGTCCATTGTGAAAAGAGTCCATGTGGCTATATTTAACACCGCAGCATGACGGTTTCTTATGCAGTGCCATCTGAGGCCTCAAAGGTCATGCACATTCACCTGAGGTGTCTTGCTTTGCCCTACACAGACTGATATTTCTTTGCATTCCCTGAATCTGTTCACAGTATTATACCACATTATTGGTTAATTATTTGTGATTTTCTATTAAGAAATGTGATGTGTTTTTTATTTGACACTTTTGTCATTAAATTTGGTATAGAGCGAGGAGACATGATCCACCTTTGCTTGCAAAGACTGAAATGCTCAATTTATATCCAAACATGATATCCACAGCTATTTCCATTTCACCTGCTTACTGTGAACTGCTTCAAAACAGTTTAATTTGGATATTCTATAACCCTTTCACTTCTTTTTGCCTCTGTCCCAACTCTTTTGGAGTGTGTTGGAGCCATGAAAATCTAAATTTAGGTATATATTTACAAAATAAAATTAAAGGTTGGCCACTGAAAACATTAGATTTTTTTCTTTGTACTTTAGTCAATTAAATAAAGGTTACACAAAATGAACAGATAACATATTGCATTTATGGCATTTCACGAAATGTCCCAGTTTTCTGGAATTGGGGTTGTATTAATTGGCCATTTAAAAAAAAAAAAAATGAGCTTATGATTGCAAATAGAGTTTAATTTCAAAGAGTTTTATTTTCATTGAACTCAAAAAGCATAACAAATACAGCATTGCTCCATGTACAGTTCTTAAAGAACGACATGTTTGTCAGTATTCTATAACGACACAAAGATCTTGTGAAGAAAAATGCATGAATGTGGTTAAACATGTTAAAATAAAACCGCACATGCAAACAGAAGTTTAAAATCAGCAATATGAAGTAAAAGAGCAATAGCAGGAATGTGAAATAAAACAATTTCTAGAAGAAGGGGAAAATAAACACACAGAATGACTTTACAATATTCTAAATCTGATTTAGAGAAATATCACGGATGAACAGAAGAGGTTTCAAGTAATGATATAAACTGCTGTTAGTTTGTTCAAAGCAAAGACAAATGAATAAATAAGCAAACTGTTACCAAAACAATAGCAAACCAAAATCTAATTAAAGAAGAGCTTCAAAACTAAAATCTTCTCCTGGCTTTATTCTGTAGGATCTCCTGCTGTCAACAGATGAAGCTGGATTCATGTGAGAATCTGTGACATTATGAATCATTTCTCATAGATGTGATGATCTGCTGCTGATCTCATGAATCTTCTGCTGTGTGTTCATGTCATTCTCTAAATCTTCTCATTCTCAGTTTCTGATCTTCCTGTTTCTTTCCTAAAATTATCATTATCATTATCATCTTCACACTCTTAATATTTTCATGTAAAATCCATAATGATGATCATAAATGTCTCTCACCTGACATGTGTCTCATGTAGATGTGAAAACCTTGTTACAGACCAAACAGAACCATCAGCTGAAAACACCAGACCAGCACAAACACCACAGACACTGAAAACAACAATCAGACAGAAATCAAAACCCATTTTTTATGTTTCCAGCAGTGTGTTTAGTTAAACTTGTACCATATTCTGATGTGTGTGTGCTACTGATCACTGCAGAGGTCAAACTAGAGGTCACAGCTGCAGTAGTTGGTCCTGTAATAAAACATCAGCGCAGAATCACCTGTTTTCTCTCTCTGAACCACATCAACACAATTCACTGCTGACATCATAAATTAAACTAATGACGCTTTTTAAAGAATTAAGAGCCCAATTAAGGGAACTGACTGTTTTGCATCATTGGCATTGGTGCTGGCGAGATTCATATCACTTGATGAGAAACTCATACCATATTCTGAATCTTTTGCTGTAGAGGTCACAGATGCAGTAGTTGATGAGAGAGTTTCTGTACCTTCAACAATCACTTCAAGAGCTGCAGATGTGTCTGTGCCGTCTGAGCGATAGAGAGATACTGTGTAATTCCCTGAATCTGCTCTGATCACACTGTTTATTATAAGAGTCCCATTAATGACTGTAACTTTAGGTCTTTTATTATAAAGATCACATTCATTCTTTTTCATCCTGCCATTCTTTACTCTACAAACTGGATCAGTTGTTTTGTTGTAGTTTATTCTCTTTTGTATCTTCATGTCATATCCACTAGTGTTCAGCACCATCAGCACATTGAGTTTGTGTCCCAGAGCTGCGTAACAGGGATCAGACTGATTAAACCTGCAGAACTGATCCAGACCTGAAGAACAAAACACACAAAGAGATAAATGTGTATAAAGATAGAGAGAAGAACAGTGGATTTGAAGGAGTGAAAGAGGACGTTAGACAGAAAGCTGTAAAAAGTAAGAAACAGAGGACAAGTATCTGAACAATTTTTAATAAAATGTTAGATTAGTTTGCAAGGTGAATTTATATGTTTATACTGTTATACTTTACAAAGAGAGAATTTTAGGAAGAGTTTATTCAGATGAAGGGAGTGATGAATTCAGACTTCTTTACATAATGAACCTAAAAGCACAATCTTCACATTTTGACTTCATGTGTCTGTAACACGAATACTGAACTCTATTATTGACTTAAACTCTTCCACCTCACAAATTAATTACTCCACTGACGCTACACTGTAAAGAAAACACTATTAAAACACTACACAAAACTTTTTAAACTCAAAATAGAAAACACTATTACTACTACATGCAGACTGATTTTGATGAGTTTGATGTGAAAGTGACTCACATGCAACAGTTTGCAGCAGCAGCATCAGTCCAGAGATGAACATCATTTCTCCAAAGTCCAGTTTCCAGAAGAGCCCAAGAGTTTGATGCTGCTTCAGTCACACAATCACTTCTCTCTGACAGAAGAGCCCGACTGACACTTATTTGTGCTCACAATATATTAATACACCTACTGCAGTTCCTGTGAGAAAAGGAAGTTGAGATCACTACTGGAGCAGTTTGGTATTTGACATCTTGCACAAACCAAGTTACAAAAATAACCAACACATAAAGGTGCTTTTTTTGTCATTGTGTGGCTGCAAGGTAAAATTAGCTGTGGTGAGAATAAAAACTATTGCTGAGTCTGACTAACAAACATCTACTAAAGAAAACACATGTCAAGATTTGCACGTCTTCTGTTAACTTTAACACAAGTTTGAATCCATGAGGTCGAGCACAAAATCATAATGTCAAATATACAGGAAAAACAGATAAATAATTCAGTTGTCAAGAGGACATTTATTATGTTTTACACCCTGCATATGTTGTTTGAAATTGTATTAACAAATCTCTCAGTGATTACTGCAGTTTGCAAAAACATTATCCCTGATAAAGAATCTCAGTTTGTAGTGAAGTGATTACTCAAGATCACCACACGAGGTCTCCATCAGCACAGCTCTATCAATGTGTTGCTATAGTAACAGCAGCCTGCTTCCGCCTTTTGTGTAGTAAATACAATCATCAACAACAAAAATATTCAAATGCAATATAACATTGAATCACTCCAAGCTGACTGTACTCCTTATTCCTTACTTATTATAAAAATCAAACAATCACTTGTAAGCCAACTCAAAACTTCACATAACTTCAATCAGCCTTTCTGGAGGTTTAATGTTTCTTTTTGGTCTTTGTTCAGTCAGTGTTTTTGGTACTGTCTCTGCAACCTGTCCAGTCTCTGTATTCATCGGCTCAGAAGTTGTAGTTGTTGGATCCAGTATCTTGGTCTCAGAGCTTTGCTTGGGACTTAAATCAATTCTGTTCCGTCGCAGAGTTGATCCACCATCCATCGTAATGTCATAAGACCTTGGAGCCACTTGTTTTTCCACTTTACCCTGCTGAGACCATAGACCTGTATTGTCTTATTTTGACAGTGTCTCCTGGTTTCAAAGTTGTCAGTGGCTTTGCTTTTCTGTCATACAGTCTCTTTTGTTTGATTTTTTGTTTCTGTTTAAAGCATTTCACTTGACTTGTATGTGGAGTGTCCAGAAGATCCTCTCTAATGGGCAAATTTGTTCAGATTCTTCTGCCCATGAGCATTTGAGCTGGGGAAAAGCCATTCTCCAGTGGTGCACTTCTGTAGATCATGAGACTTCTATGAAAGTCTTCACTCCCTGCATGAGCCTTCCACATGAGTCCTTTCACTAAAAAACCCCATTCCTCAGAAAAATTCTTGAATTCACTACTGGAAAACTGTGGTCCGTTGTCTGTAAATACACAGGGAACACCATGGCGAGCAAGTGTAGACTTCATGAAGGCAATGACTGCTTTGCTAGACTGCAGTGTGGCCACCTGTGAATAATTACAGTAGTACACAGCAAAATCCCCAGTGTTAATTTAACACTCTGAGTGTGGACACATATAAACACTGAAGCAGTGTTAAAATTAACACTGAAGCAGTGTTGAAGGTAATGAGATAATTAGGTGATTAACAAAGTGATGATTGATCATTATTGAAGACACCTGATGTTAATAAGCAGAATCACCAAAGGAGAAAACCAAAATTTTTAAGCAACCATTATAGTGGTCAATGTTTGCATTAGTTGGGCTCTTGACCCTTAAATCTTTAATACTAGATTTTGTTTGGCTGCTGTATTTGAGTTGACAGCCAGACAAGCCAAAAGCTCAAGTCACCAGGTGATTATGTTTTAACATATTCATTGTTTGATGTAAATCACCTAGAGTCTAATCTCTGAGTTAGGTTTATTATTTTTTTTTTGCTTATTGTAATAGCTTTGACAATCCACAGAAGATCCAGCATTTCCTATACATTTTGGAAAGGTTTTTTTTACAACCTGTTTAAAAAAGAAAGTATTTCACCTAGGCACACATAGACATCAAGAACCAGCCCATGAATCTCAACAATGGTGACAAACGGCATATTCAGATAAACAGATCAACTCTGAACTCTGATAATTTATTCATGCCGCAATGCATGATGGGAGTCATGGATGAGTTCTGATTGGCTACAACACACTTTTTGATGGTCACCGTTGTTGTGATTCTCACACTGATTCTTCATGTCTGTGTGTCTAAATTAAGAAATTTTTTTCATCATCTGTCTGATTATGGCAAAACTGATTGCTCTTTTGTTCACAGTTTTTTTTTTTTGCAATCTGTAAGAAAATTCTATGTGAAATACTCAAGTCACTATATGATGATTAAGTCAAGCACAGTCAATGCCATCTTATTGACTTTTGCTCTTTGCTTGTCTGGCTGTTATAACTCAGTAATTGCAGCCAAACAAGACCTAATATTGATGATTTAACTAATGCAAACACTGACCACTATAATGGTTGCTTAAAAATTTTGGTTTTCTCCTTTGGTGATTCTGCTTATTAACATCAGGTGTCTTCAGTAATGATCAATCATCACTTCGTTAATCACCTAATTATCTCATTAACTTCAACACTGCTTCAGTGTTACACTGCTTCAGTGTTCAACACTGCTTCAGTGTTTATAAGTGTCCACACTCAGAGTGTTAAATTAACACTGGGGATTTTGCTGTGTAGTCAGTTACCACAATGTGACTCTTCCCCTCACAGTCAAATAAATCTGCTCCAACTTTGTAGTAAGGCCTACTTGTTACAGGATGTGGAAGAAGAGGCTTTGCCTGCTGCCTGGGCCTGAAGGTCAAACAAAGCTTGCATGCCGCTGTCAACTGCGAAATGTCCTGATTAATCCTGGGCCAGTACATCACTTCCCTAGCTCTCCTTTTGCACTTTCTTCTCCCAGGTGTCCTTCATGAATTTTTTTCAGCATTTCTTTCCTTAGGCTCATTGGGATGACAAATTTACTGCCTTTGAAGATAATGCCATCTACAACTGTGAGTTCTGATCTGCAACCCCAGTAATCTCTAATTCTCACAGGATAGTCTTTTTTTCTTCCGGCCACCCTTTCTGTATAGCCACCTTCAGTTCTTTCATTATTTCGTCCTTTTCAGTCTCCAGTTTTCTCTGGTCCGTCCTGTCAACAGACACTGGGACCGAGGCTACTACCATGTCCACGTAAGCTTTTATTTCTGGTGCACAGGTCTCTGTTCCCTCTTGTCTATCTACAGCATGAGACAGTGTGTCCGCCGCAAACATGTACTTGCCTTGTGTGTAGATTAAATTTACATCAAACTTTTGTAGCCTGATGAGCATTCTCTGTATTCTGAGGGGACAATCGTTCAGTGGCTTGGCCGTGATTGTAACCAATGGTTTATGGTCAGTCTCTACGGTGAATGCTCGTCCATAGACAAATTGATGGAATCTCTCACATGCATGTTTAATGGCTAACAATTATTTATCTATTTGCGCGTACCTTGTTTCTGCAGCAGATAGTGCTCTGGACGCGTAGGCCACTGGCTGCCATACGTCATCATACTGCTGGAGTAACACGGCTCCCACTCTGTACTTATGCGTCTTTCTGGATTGTAAGGGATTACAGGTCAATTTAGCTCAAAGGGAATCATTTAAGACTGAACAGAATCTATGTTTTACAGCGGATCAATGAATCGGCCAGTGATTCATTGAGCGAGCCGTATAACATCAACTCTGTAATGGATACTAATATCCAAAATATAGTGAAATCACTATTTATTAGCACGGTAGTGCTATTATGTTATTAGGTCAGCAATTTAAGACATTAATTTCTAAGCACAAAACACAAGATACTTATCTTTTCAATATGAATAAGAATTTTTTGGATAAACCTAAGACATATAAACTAATCTAACACATAGGTGCATTCACACATTCATACGAGTTGCAGAAAAAGAGAAAGTGAAGAAGGACTGAGTTTAGAAGAGTGAGAATATAAAATCCCAAGTTTATAGCATATGTATATGCAATTGCTTAGACCTGAACAACCATCAATCATTTAATTAACCCCGCGTTGAGTTCTCAATGTTATTTTTATGGTTATTAAACTTTATATCAAATGCACCAGTTCAGCTAGAATCTGGAGGTTTGTACTTGTGTTGCCTTTGTGTTAAGGGATTCCCCTTGATGACGTCGTTGCAGAAAGGGGGTTTCCCAAGGTTGCTGATTGGCTGGAAGTTTGTGGTTGTTCAAAGTGATGTCTTGGGCATTGGCCGGAGGATGGAGTCCTGTACACTGGTTAAAGTCTTGAGGCGGGCACAAAGTCGGAGACACGGCTTAGTGGCAAAACTTAACTTAGAACACGAAACTCTCAATGGAAAGAAGAAGATTAAAGTAAAAGAAAGAAATACGACAATCTCCTCATGTTTTCGTTTGGAGGAGTGGCTGGCGTGCAAGCTAGGATGCGTTCAAAGAACACAAAAAGCAGCGGCAAAAATGATGGCTAAGAGCATGGCTAGGAGCGAAGGATAAAATCAGTAGCTAAAAGCCAAATTTGATGGTGTCCTGTGGTTTTCAACTCAGTGTTGAACACATCCCAAAATGGTGTCTTGACCAATTAGATGTTTTCTTAACTCTGGATATTGCTATGTTTCTCCTCCCAAAACATAAATCAGCATGTTATCTTATCAGTCACATGGTCAGAATTTTCCCGCTCTTGTAGAGTATAATTTGGCCATGATTTCTATAACATGAATATAATGCATTTGACAAAGAATTGATCGGTGGAAACGTTCAAAGCATGAATTTTAAAACTCATACATACCAAACACAAATATAAACCCTTAAGCTATTCGATAGTTATTAAAAGGACATACACAACGAGTGATTAGAACATAATAGACAAATGCGTGGGTAACATACATAGTAGGGAGTTATGCAATGGTCTGATGTTCATTCATAAGTCCTTTTAAGCATCATTTTGGTACATATTTAGGTAAAAAGACAGTCTCCCTGGTGAAAAAAACAGCATATGCTGGTAGGTATGTTTTGATGCTGGAATGCTGGTTAGGAAGGTTTTGATGCTGGTTTAAGCTGGTCCTTTGCTGGTTTATGCTGGTACTTAGCTGGTTTATGCTGGTCCTTTGCTGATTCATGCTGGTCCTTGACCAGCAACATGACCAGCAAAAACCAGCAAAGGACCATCTTAAACCAGCTAAGGACCAGCATAAACCAGCAAAGGACCAGCTTAAACCAGCATCAAAACCTACCTAACCACATTCCAGCATCAAAACATACCTACCAGCATATGCTGGTTTTTTCACCAGGGCTCTCTGTCATTCTGTGAACTAGGGGCATGTTCTGACGAACAAAAGAATTCTGAAGGAATTTCAGTCTGGTTCTTGTCTTGGGTGGGGGAGCACCACCCAACAAAGTTTCCTCATGTGATGGTCCTGATGTGCTGTATCTTTGACCAGTGGTTTTGGGTTTCTTGCCCCAAAATTGACAATATCCTTTCTGAGTTGGGATTATCAATAATTGTGTTCTTTTGTGTTAATGTTGCAAGTTGTTCAAAGCTGTGAAAGTTGGTTTGTTTAGGCTTACTTCAGGCTGGCTGGCGCCAGGTTATCATGGACAAATTTATGACATGGTCTGGTTAGCCTGGGCCTCTTTGTGGAATTTGCCTCTTTGGTTTCAACCAAATTTTCTGATGGGATCTTCAGTTTGTCTAAATCATTCTAATACCATACAGGATCATAGAATTTTAGCACAGGTTCTGCTGTCAGAATTTCTTTCAAGGTTTTCCAGCAGCTTTCTTGTTCATGTGACCATATCCATTCATTTTTTTGTTCCAGTAGACTACAAAGTGGTGCAGACTGTGCAGAAAGCTGTGGTATGAATTTTGCCAGGTACGTAACCATACCAAGAGAGCGTCTGACATCATCTTTGCTCTGTGGCCACTCCATGTTTTCAATTGTGGATGTTTTCTTCGGGTCAGGCTTTATGCCCTCCTCCAAAATGACATTCCCCAGAAAGGTTAATGATTTCACTCCAAATTCACATTTTTCCTTGTTGAGCTTCAGATTGACTTTTCGAGTCACTTCAAGTACCGCTCTAAGTCTGGCGTCATGCTCCTCTTTGGTTGCACCATAGATTATGATGTCGTCCATCATTGTTTCCACGCCTTGGATGTGTTCATAGATCATTCTGATACACCTCTGAGGCTGAAAGTATGCCGTATGGTAACCTGAGAAACCTGTATCCGCCCTCAGGGGTGTTGAAGATGCAGAGTCTTGATGACGCCTCATCCAGCTTCATCTGCCAGAATCCTGTAGAAGCGTCCAACTTGCTAAACCATTTTGCCCCTGCAAATTGTGACATGATTCCTCTTGAGTGGGTAACTTAAAGTGCTCTCTCTTGATGGCTCTATTCAGATCCCTTGGATCCAGACAGATTTGGAGCTGGACATTTTTCTTTTCCACTATATGCAACGAGCTCACCCAGTCTGTTGGCTCTTCAGTTTTTGCTATCACTCCCAATTTTTCCATGCAAAGAAGTTTGTCTTTGAGCTTTCCTCTTAAAGCAAAGGGAACCTTTCGACAAGCATGAATGACTGCTGCCACTTGGTGGTCAATGTAAATTTTATGTTCCCCTGGGAGGCATCCCAGGCCCTCAAAAATGTCTTTGAATTCGTCGAGGAGTGTATCATTGTTTGTGTCCTTATACACATTAGCCACGAAGACTTTCTTTACTAAGTCTAGTGGCTCACATATTTTTGAGCCCAAAATTGTCTGCACTTCTTTGTCTACAACCAGCATCAGTATTTTGTGGTGCTTCCCCTTGTATAGGACATTTACTGTGCAGCTGTCTTTCACTGGCACCTCTTCTCCTGTATAGCCTGTGACTTTTATTTTGACTTTGTGTAATTTTGGTTTCTGTCTGAGAGTTCTGTATTCTTTCTCTGATATCAGGTTCACTTGGGCACCTGTGTCCAGTTTAAATGGCACAATTGTACCACTAACTGTTAATGGTACAATCCATTCTTCTTTACTGATGCTGGTGACATTTATTGCATCCACAAAAATGTCTCTGTGTTTTCTTCCACAGTGTGTACTTTAGTTCCAGTACTTTTTGTTTTGCAGCATTTTGCATAGTGATTGCGCTTGCCACACTTATTGCAAGTTTTTCCAAACGCTGGACACATTCTGAATTTGTGGCGGCTGCTGCACTTTCCACATTCATATTCATATCCATGCAGCCGATAACATGCAGCAGTATGGATGCTTTTCTTTTTTCATCATCGCCTCCTACCCCGCTTGCATCCAGGTAGATGATGAAACGTTGTTTAAATCTCTTCCAATTTTCTGCTAAATTTCCAGTCAGTTGCATACCAGACAGGGTTTTAAACTTATCCATCTTTGTGTTTTCTTTTCTTTCACGAATCTCTTGTGTATTTGCTGTTTAGTCACTTGTAGCTTGCTGCTTTCTTTTTCTCTCTTGCAAGTTTGGGTTTAATCCCCTCTCTCGTCTCTTTGGACTTACTTTTTATTCAATCCATACGAGAGAACCACTTCTGACACCATGTTTTGCTTATTATTCACAGACAGACCCAAACACAGTCAATCCTTTGCAGTCTCGACGTCTTTATTTTCCACTTTGACTCTGCCTCCGAACACACCCCCTTAAAGCCCCCATGCATAACAACACAGTCACTACCTGAACCTCACATTGATTGGCTGCCTCCTTGGTTTTGGGTTAATATTTGCATAGTATCTTCAGTATAGATCACACTGTTACTTGTAATGAGTTGAAGTTAACACTTTACTTTCTGTGTGCAGCAATCACAGCAACAGATATAAAGGGACAGTTGCATAAAAGTAGTCACAATGTTAAGACCTTTTCTAAACTAGTTTGATCGACTAGCAGTAGACAGGGAGTCTTATTTACCTCAGTCTTACTGTTCAGTTTTAAATTAGACCAATCTACCTTTTTGTACAGACTTTTAAAAAATTGATGACTAACTTAAGACTAGTTAAGCAGTTTATGCAACTAGCCAAAACACTGCATGGGCTCGTCCAAATACTCACACTTGCAAGTCTTTGCACTTGACCACAAATCTACTCACATGACGCATTTCCTGTATTTGGCCCAAGTGTTCAAGTGCGTGTGAAAACCAAAAGTGTGTGTGGAATTTTTCATTACCCGATGGGACACACTTATAGTGTTAGAAAAATACAAGTGTTTACAGAGCTTTATTGTGATTTTCAATACTTTGCATTTAAAGTAAACTTCTAAATGTCTGATCAGTAGTCTCTATAACAGATGACACAATTTAGTAATTGTGTTGCTTCTAATTAAGTGATAATAAGCAGTTGCAAATGTTGTACAAAATACACATACTCATCTTTGCACCATTAAAATGTGCAACACTTTATGTATTACTACCAAATTTAACATAACATCTATTATTAATATTTAATTTATACTGGAAGGGTTTCCACACCATCTTGTAAGATCTCTCGAAAAAGTCTGCACTTTGATGTTTTTAAGACCTGGGACAGTCTTGTGCACCGACTTCCTATTGTGTTCACATGCTCTTAAAGTGTTCAAGACTGAAAATGTGGGTATTTGGCCAGGCCCCATGTCTACCGCATGGAAAATCTTCTTCAGCTAATTTACCAAGTAAGAACACAACAGTTGTAATACAAAAACTACATCTAGTGGTTATTCTAGAATACTACAGCCCCTCTCTCTTAAAGGGATAGTTCACCTAAAGATGAAAATTACCCCATGATTTACTCTAAGCCAGGGAAGCCCAACCCTGTTCCTGGAGATCTACCTTCCTGCAGAGTTTTGTTCTAACCCTGATCAAACACACCTGTCTGTAATTATCAAGTGCTCCTTCAGATCCTAATCAGTTGGTTCTGGTGTGTTTGATCAGGGTTGGAGCTGAACTCTGAAGGAAGGTAGATCTCCAGGAACAGGGTTGAGCACCCCTGCTCTTAGCCGTCCTAGGTGTATATGTTACCGGCCTCCGACCTAGAGGATATCTGAACCGGCAACAAATGATACACAGGCGTTGTGCACTGTAGATCGAGGAATAAACTGTGAAAACACAAGAAGACAGAAATGACGTCTTTCCACAGCGGCAGTTAGTTTATTACTGCAATAATTTCTCTTTAAATTCTTTCAATTCTGAAATAAATTCAACATTTCAAAACTCAAAAACACTCAAAGTGCATTTTGTGAAATACAATTATACAAACAACAAATCCATAGAAACATTTGATAAGTGTATGCAAAATATACCTTTAGGTATAATATAATGTATACTTGTGTAAGAACACATATATAATCTTACATAGATTTCTAAAAAATAATCAGATTCGGTTTACAGTGAATGTGAAATCAGTGTCAAAAATGCTTTACACCAGTTATCAAGCTACCAGAGAGTCTTAATTAATAATAATTACTTAATTAATTAATATTAATTTCAAGTGCAATGAACGCACGTGCTGAACACTCATAATGCGACTGAACCGAGAATACAACATACATTGTAAAAAATAAAATACACAATTTGTTGAGTCAGCTTAAAAATCATGCATGAAACACAATTGAACTCACTCAGCTATTTTTATAATCCTCAGTGAATTAAAACACTTATTTTTAAAACAAATTCACTTCAAAACTCACTTAAACTCTTTGCATTACACATTTCGATTTTCACAAGTACAATGAAATGAATATTTTGATGAAATATATTTATACCTGTGAAAAACACGAGAAGACAGAGATGACGTCTTTCCACAGCAACAGCAGGAGGTTCATCTCTTGCGTCTTTCACGAGCGCCTGATGCGCCATCTATTGGCATGGCGATGTAATGCCACAATGATAAACTGTGTTACCTTAATTGGAAAAGTCCTCATTTTGTAAAAAAAAAACAACCAACTAGTTAGGTAACTACAGTTGTCACAGAAAGTGAACTATTAGATTGTTGCTCATAGTACGTATGTGTATGTTTTAGAATGTCAAGTGTCTTCTATTCTTTCATGACTTTTTTTGAATGGCCATAGTGCTGCCACTGGTTGGTGGTGTATGTCAGGTAGTACAGGGTAAGGCTGGACTGGGTACAGTACACAGGGATGCACTGCGTTGACTCCTGGTCTCCAAGCCTGGTATGTAGGTTGGCCCATCTGATTGTACATGAACACCTCCTTTGACTCCACTGCACGGGTAGGCCTGCGCAGGCTGATGTCTTCCTCATTTACTGGCTGTGAAAGATGCTGTGCTCCCAGGTCAGTATCCTCATTACTTCTCCTTACTATGCATTCATCCAAATGTTCCTGCAGTTCCACAGATTGCAACGGGTCAGCCGGTGCTTGTGCTAGTTCTGGTGTGACAAACTGGGGGTGCTGCTTGTATGTCTCAAGGTAACCTGGCTCTACTCTGTGGCGTACTGGGTGAAGCTCAGGGGCCGCTACACAAAGATGATTGTGTGGCTCACCCCGGGACTGTTTGAGAATTACTTTATTTCTTTCATTTATTAGTACTGGTCTGGGATTACATGCATGTTCTTCCCTGCCGGAATCACTGGCTTCATTCTCCAAGACATCAGATCTTTGAGTCTGGCTGTTCATGTGGTGTCGTTTCTGTCTTTGTTGTTTTTGTGTCTGATTGTCTTGACCATCATGCTCAAGTAGCAGATCATCACGGGCAAAAGGAGATTACGGTGCAGTACACGGAGGGTGCGGTCACCAGTTTCTGCTTGAATTTGATATACAGGACCATCTCCCATCCTCTCAACAACATGATGTACTTTGTTCTCCCAGTAAGGGCGGAGTTTACCAGGCCCGCCTCTCTCGGACAGGTTGCATACAAGCATGTGATCACCTGGCTGAAGCACAATTCCTCTGACACCACGATCATAGTATTTTTTCCCTTTCACAGGGTAATTTTTACTATTTTCAGAGGCGATCTTATATGCCTTGTGCATCCGAGAAGCCCACTTCTGCACGCATTCCTGATGGGTGCCAGTCTGTGGCTCCGGTTCGAGGTTAAAGAGCAAATCAATGGGTAAATGTGGGGCCCTTCCAAAGAGAAAAAAAATGGTGAATAGCCCATGGCTTCGTGCCTCGAACAGTTATATGCATGGACTATGTGTGGTAAGTAGTCTTTCCACTCAGATTTCTTTTCCTCTGACAATGTTCTGAGCATTTGAATCAGTGTTTGATTCAAACGCTCAACAGGGTTCCCCTGTGGGTGATAGGGGGTTGTTCGAGAATGAGCAATGCCAGCCAGTTGCTGAAGTCGTTGGAACAAGTTATTTTTGAACTCCCAGACCTGACCATGATGAAGCTTTTGTGGATATCCAAAGCGTGGTATAAAGTCATAGAAAATCTTTTCAATGGCTGTTTTGCCCGAATTCCGTGTTGGGTAGGTCTGGGAAAAGTGAGTGAAGTGATCGATGAGAACTAAGATAAACTCGTAGCCTCCCTTACTTGGTTCAAGATGGAGATAGTCAATGGACAGAAGCTCAAATGGGACACTAGTTGTGATTGAGCCCATTGGTGCCTTTTCAGGAACAGTGGGTCGCTTTTGCTTGATACATGGGCATTGACGGATGATGTAATCTTCTATCTCATGTTGCATGAAAGGCCAATAAAACCTTTGCCTTGCCTGGTGGACGACTTTGTCAGCCCCGACATGCTCCATGTCATCATGAAGGTGTTTGAGTACAAGAGACTTCAGAGAGTTAGGGAGAACCAGTTGTCTCTGTTGTCCTGTCTGTCTGTATACGATTCCCTTATCAAGTTTAAGTTTGTTCCATTCATGTATCAGTTGTCGTGTGGTTGATCCCATGTGTCTCTTATCTTTGTCACTGGGGTTCCATCCTCTCTCTTTTAATGTAATTACCTCACAGATGGAAGCATCTTCTTTTTGGGCAGATCGAATGTATTCTGAAGGAAACATGGGTGTGGCAGAAAGATCACCATCCCGATAACCCAACTGAAGGGCCACAACACATGATACTTCTTTTTCTTCCTTGGCTTTATCTCCCTGCCATATGGCAGAAATAACATCTGGAGGTAGAGCCTAAGAGTATTCTCTGATATGGTCTTGAAGCTTCACTGGAAACCGTGATAGGGCGTCAGCATCTGTGTTAGTCTTGCCTGGCCTGTATTTTATGGTGAAGTGAAAGTCACCCACCCAACGATGCCCAACTGCACTCAACTAGGCGGTACTCAGGATATAGGTTAGGGGGCTGTTATCTGTGAATACTGTGAGTGTGGGGGCATAGTAGAGGTAATCATGAAATTTATCGCATATGGCCCATTTTAGGGTGGGGAACTCAAGTTTGTTGGAATGGAGATGATAATTCTTCTCAGCAGGTGAGAGTGACCTTGAGCCATAGGCGATTACACGCAGTTTACCCCCCTGTTCCTGATAGAGTACAGCCCCCAGACCCTCATTAGATGCGTCACTATGAAGAACAAAGGGTAAATCGAAGTCTGGGTAGCCCAAGATAGGAGAAGAAGACAAAATGTCGACAAGGCGGGCAACCACAGCGCTGTGTTCCGAGGTCCACTGAAATGGTGTCTTGGACGGCAACTGACCCTTTTTGCACCCAGTTTGGTTGACCTTGTTTTAACAGGCTTCTCCCCTTTTCTCGCCAGGACTCTCTTGAAGCTTGAAAAGGGGACAGGCTATTCTGGAAAAATCTTGAATGAATGATCGATCGTAGCCCAGAAAGCCCAATAGAGCTCTAACCTCTCTGACATTCTTTGGTTCCCGCTCCTTCCATTGCAAGACTGTTTCCAGGTCTTTGGGATCAACTTAAATGCCCTTACTTGTAACTAAACGCCCCACCTCACATGACGTTTAAATAATTCACACTTCTTTGGCCGTAATTTCACACCATGTTCCCGTAAGTGGCAAAAAATCTTTTCAAGTCTTTGACGTGGTCCTGAAAAGTTTTGGAAAAACAGAGAACATTGCCTAAGTATGGAAAACAGCATTCTTCCCTCAGACCATTCACCACACCTTCCATACACCTTTGGAAAGCTGCTGGGACATTGGTCAGGCCAAAGGGAAGACGGATCCACTCATACAATCCCCAAGGTTGCTAAAAGCCGTCAGATGATGTGAGTTTTCTTCGACAAAGCCTTGGTGATATGCACTGCCTTGGTCTAATATGGAAAACCACGAGTAACCTCCCAAATTATCCAATAGATCCTGACTATGTGGAAGTGGATGGCAGTTAGGGATTGTTTTACTATTTAGTCCACACAAAGACGTAGGCTCATATCTTTTTTTTCCTCACGCAGACTACAGGGGAGGAGTAAGGTGATATGGACTTCTGAATCCACCCATGATCAAGCAGCTTTTGAACATATTCTTTTACTTCTCGATACAAGGGCTTTGGGACTGCATTGTAGGACTTTTGGACTGCAGTCATGCAGTCATTCTCCACAATATGCTGAAACAGCATTGTCCCGTCCCCCCTGACCACCCCTGAATCCAACACTTAACTTCCTGAATCTGTCCAGCGGGTATGGTTACACCTTTCTTACCACTGCGGACATTGTGCTGTGGTGTCAGAGTTACTTGCTGGAGAGCCACCACTAACGCTTCTACAGTAGATGCACTGACACCTAAAGCTTTTTCTAGAATAGTAGAAGCATCAACTTTTGCGTTCAGATTGAAATTTTCTTTTATTACCTCGGCTATGACATTGCTACCTAAAACAGGACAGCTAGAGTTTCGACTGATTAAAAGTGGGACTCTGATAGACGTGTCCATTTTGGCTACAGATTCGGAACTCAACGTCAACCCATTAATTGCAGTTATTTCCAGGGACTGACTAGCGAAGAGAGATTCAATGGGCTGTATTTTGACAGTAGGTAATTCTCTCTCCATCCACGCCTTTCCCACCATTGTCAACTAAGCACAGGAATCCAGCAACATTCGAAGAGGTGCACCGTTAATCGAAGTCGAAACCATACACTGCTTGCCAAAAAGTTGAGCCACTCGATTTGGGTCCACCTGACATTGTGGTTTTGATTGTGGATGTCTTGGCTTTTATATGGGGCTTAGATCTGGTTGAGGTCACAGGCTGCCCCTCTCCAGCAACCTCTTCCCGTTTCCCGACAGCTTATGCTGAAGACAGCCAATAGCCCTATGACCAGCTTGTCCACAAATAAAACAGTGGGAACAGTTCATAATGCTCTTCTTGACACAGTCGTGACATTTCCCTTTTGTCTCAGCTGCTTGTTGGGGACGAGTAGTAGGCGTGCTGCTGTCTATCGATTTCATAGTCTCCGTGGATGTTGTCAGATGGACTAGATGCTTAGTTAATGAGGACACTTGGGCTGTCAGTTCCTTGATAGCATCACGATTAGCCTGTAATTCAGAGTCAACTTTTGTTTTTCTATTCTGGTCAGTTAGCTCACCTGAGTCGTGTTGAACTGAACTCACAGTCACTGGTCTTGTTTTAGCTACTGT
>NW_026129249.1:71838-80888 GCF_022985175.1 Labeo rohita
GCTCAGGGTTTTGCAGAAAGCCCCACAAAATACAATGAAGCACTGAAAAGAAGTTTGGAACCGCTAAAACTGTCAGAGGGAACTGCATTATTACACTATGTTGACGATTTATGCGTTGCTTCACGAGATGAAGCTACCTGTGTAGCAGACACGTGACCCTCCTGAAGCATTTGGCTGAGGAGGGCCACAAAGTCAGCCTGTCAAAATTGCAGTTCGCTAAGCAACAGGTGATATTTTTGGGGCATGTCATAACACCCAACACAGCACATCACTATCTGACAAACGAATTCAAGGCATAAAAGATGTGCCAAAGCCGATCACAAAGAAACAAATGTTGTCATTTTTGGGAATGTGTTCATATTGCAGAACATTCATCCCCAATTATGCGATCTTGGAGCAACCCCTGCGAAGCCTAACAGTAGGAAAGGGGCTGAAATCCACTGACAAAATTGAATGGACAGCAGAGGCAGAAGAGGCCTTTGTTAACATGAAAATTCAATTGGCACAAGCGCCCACGTTGGGCCTTCCAAATGGTGATCGGCCGTTCGTGCAGATGGTAGATGAAAAGAATGGGTTTATGACTTCTGTGTTATTGCAACATCATGGGGACAAACTGCGGCCTGTGGCTTATTTTTCTAGCAAGTTGGATCCGGTTGCTGCGGGTCTGCCACTTTGTCTGAGGGCAGTGGCGGCTGCGGAGCAGGCTGTGATAGCCTCAAGAGAGTTTGTGGGTTATTCTGACCTAACTTTATTGACGCCACACGCGGTCACCATGATCTTGCAAGAACAAAAAACATCGCATTTGTCAACAGCTAGATGGTTGCGATACCACACAATCTTGCTTGATATGCCAAATATCACAATTAAACGGTGTACGACCCTGAATGCTGCCACTCTCCTCCCGACAGAAGGGGATGGAGAGGAGCATCATTGCTGTTTGACGACATTGGAACAAATCTGTACGCCGCGTCCTGACCTTTCTGATATGCCACTTGAAAATTGCGACAATGTCCTCTTTGTGGATGGGTCTGCGTCAAAAGATCCACAAACAGCCCAGAATAAAGTAGGCTATGCGATAACAACTGAGTTTGAGGTTGTGGCTTCCGGAAAACTACCGTCAAATTACTCAGCTCAGGCGGCTGAGCTCGTGGCATTGACAGAAGCGTGCAAATTGATGAAAGGGCAGTGTGTGACAATTTATACGGACTCGAGTTATGCGTTTGGCGTAACACATGATTTTGGGGCGCTGTGGAAACACAGAAAATTTTTGAAATCGGACGGGCGACCGATTCTGAATGCCCATTTGGTGGCAGAACTGCTCAAAGCTATCTTGCTGCCAGAGAAGATAGCCATTTGCAAATGTGCAGCACACACTAACCAAAAAGACTCTGTTTCTCTAGGTAATGCGAGGGCGGATGCAGCAGCAAAGACGGCTGCTGCACAGCAGACAGAGGAACCAGAGTGCACTCTGTTATCTGACACTAATAAAAACAGTTTTTCATCTTTACAGGGCATGCAGACCTTTGCTACAGGGCCAGAGAAGGAGCAGTGGAGGAAGTGTGGCTGTAAAGTGACGGATGGCGTGTGATTGAGTGCGGATGGCAGACCTTGTTTACCCAAACATTTCTTTTCGCATTATTGTCGTTTGACACACGGGTTAGACCATGTGTCAAAAGGGGGAATGATGATGCAAATAAAAGAATTGTGGTTCACAAAGGGGTTTACAATTTTTGCAGAAAACTTTTGCAAAAGATGCGTTATCTGTAATACCCATAATGTGGCGCAAGGCGCAAAAATGCCTCTGGTGTCCCAACCGCCACCGGCGGGACCCTTTGAATATCTGCAAATGGACTTTGTCGAACTGAATCCGTGTGAAGGAAAAAGTACTGTTTGGTGATGGTGGACATGTGGTCTAAATGGACTGAGGTCTTTCCATCATCAAAACAGGACGCGACAGCGGTGGCAAAGGCACTGCTGACTGAAATAGTCCCGAGGTGGGGAATTCCACGGAAAATCAGCTCAGACAATGGAAGGCATTTTGTGAATGAGGCAATAACACAAGTAGGAAAATTTTTGGGTATTGACATGAGAACACATTGCGCCTACGCACCGCGTAGGGGGGCGGGGTGGAACGCCACAACCAAACCCTAAAGAATAAACTAGCAAAATGTTGTGAGGAAACTGGACTCACGTGGGTAAAAGCACTGCCGATTGTTCTCATGTATATGAGAATGAGAAAGCGGGTGAGATCAAATTTGAGCCCATATGAAATTTTGTTCGGTAGACCACCACACGTGGGGTTAGAAGGGGGAAAACAACCGCTGCCATCCACAGAGTTGTGTGAACATGACATGTTGAGTTACTGCAAAGAAATGTCTTCTCTGTTGTCCAACATTTGTGTGCAGGTAAAAGCAGTGCAACAAAAGGTTGCAGAGACACCCTTGCACGCCATTAAGCCAGGGATTTTGTGGTGATACGTGACTTCAGGCGAAAGAGCTGGAAGGCGAGAAGGTGGCTGGGACCGTTCCAGGTGCTTCTGACCACGCATACGGCTGTAAAGGTGGCAGAGAGGGCGACATGGGTACACGCCAGTCACTGCAGGAGGGTTCCATCACCCAGGAAGAGGAGCGGGAGCGACGAGATAAGCCAGCAGTAGCCAGGAGAGAGTGTAAACACCGGACACATCAGTGTGGGAGCGAGAGCACAGAGAAAAGGAGTGGAGCTAATCTGATCTGTGAACTGCAAAGGCTTCCATGTGACGGTAAACAGCCAAGCGAAACTATCCTGAAAGAACTGATAGCACAACACCAGCATAACGAAGGGGCACCGAGGCGAGACCCAAAAAGAGAGAGGAAAATCTGGGGGCGGTGCCTGCTGAAAGAGATAAAGAGGCGCAGAAAGTTGAGAAAGCACCCATCACAACCAAACTACCTCACACGTCCAGGGCAAACCCGCGCAAGAAACACTGCCAGGAGACAAGATGGAGCAAGCGAAACCGTGGCACCCATTCAGACTGAAAGGCCTCTGTGGCCTAAGAGGTACTACATGCCTGTTGGTCACCTTAAGTTCAATTATATGTGCTCTTTTGTTCTATCTGGCTGCAGAAGGAGTGGAGGAAACAGAGTTGCACATTCCAGCAGCCGACAAAGCGGAAAACAACACAGAGTTTCTGCGGACAAAAAGATCAACAACGATAACTCTCGTGACCCCGGTGCATGGCCCCGATGGAGAAATAATCACGGTAACAGAGGGATCGAGCGTGAGATTCAGCTGCAACCCATTTCTAAGTAACTGTCCGTACTGTGCTAAGCCTCAATATCTAGGGACCAGCACTGCAGAGTACACACAAACCTATTTCTGCGAACATCCGTGCGGCTGGGGAGAGGTAAAAGCCTACACAAAACCAGTGAGCTATGGCAAGGACGAGAGATTCAAAGTAGCAAAGAGGAACAGCGGGGGTCACAACAAAGATGGAATGACGGTGATGATCACGGGACTGAAAGCCTCTGATGGGGGAAGGTATTACTGCGGCATTGACGTACCGGGAACAGACTCTTATGAAACATACAACATCGTCGTGGGGGACCCAGCACCACAGCCAGTGAAACCCCTTGTCGCACCGGCCTATGAACCAGCCACAAAGGAAGAGACGGCGTGGATGGGGAACGAAGACGCGGTTCAGGGGCAAATAAATCCTTCAGTGCGGAAAGCCATGATGCAGTGTCAAGGGAACAAAGCATGCACTTTGGTGTTGTTGCAGAAAGAGGAGCTGAAGATTAACACGAGTTGTTGGCTGTGTCTGCAGATGTCTCACTCATGGAGAGTGGCCCCACTGACTGTAGCTGCAATAAGGGAAACCAGATGTCTCATTCCAGAGCAGATGACAGGAGTATTAATGGCTGGAGCGGAGATAGAGAAGGGGAGGATACCCCAGAGACAGCCTGAACACGAGTGCAAAGAAACCAGGTGGAATGAGAAGCCAGAGGCAACACTTCCACCGCTGAGGGTCATGCACGCACGAGGAGATGTGTGTGTGTGTCAGGTCAGACCAAGGCTGAAGCTGAAGGCAGGATGGTCAGACTGCAGGATCAGGATAAACATCGGCAACGGGACAGCGGATAACTGCACGGCGATCATCGGCGGGAAACAGACGGCGTTCACGTGTCCATTCAGCAGGCCAAGTGATTCTACACCTGCTGCAGTTTGGGTGTGTGGAGACAGAGCATACCATGATCTGCCTGAAAAAGGATGGTCTGGATGTTGCTATCCAGCACTGATGAATGTGGGGACATCTGTGTATTTACCAACTGATGAACATGAGGTCGTGAGTAGAAAAAAAAGGAATGTTGGCATTATGCCAGGGGCTTTACCAGAAAGGTATAATGGGTACAAATTGTCAGATCCATGGACAACGCCTGGGGCAATGGTGGGGTGGTCACTTTTCCTTGGGGTAGGAACAGCAGTAAGCATAAATAAGATTAATGGGCTGGCATGGTCTGTACTGGCCATTGCAAATAGCACAGAGAATGCTCTAACTTTAGTTAATGGGGAAATGAAGGAGCTGAGGGATGCTGTCATTCAAAACAGACTGGTTCTGGACATGCTGATGTCAAAATCTGGGGGAGTATGCAAAATGTTGGGTACATCATGTTGTTTTCATATTCCAGACTACAGTGACAACGTCACCAACATAGTAGCACACATGAGAATGGCCGTAAAAGAGCCTGAAAATACCAACACCATGCAGATAGAATGGTGGACGAACCTCTGGGGAGGTTGGGGTTATTGGGTTTGTACTACTGTGTTACCAATGATTGGTGCAGGTCTTTTACTGCCACTGTGTTTGCCATGCATTTTTCAGTTCATTTCCAGCTCAGTACAGAGACTGGTGACATCTAGTGTCTCACCGAAGATGGTGAAATTACACGTGGGTAATGAAAATCTGGTGATAGGTTTTGATTTGGAGAAAACAATTGATGACGATGATAGCAGTAGCGGAACTTACAGTGAAATGAATTAAGGGAAAAAAAAAGAACAAGACAAATGACAAAACTTCACTAGGGGAAGGGTTTGCCTGTCTTTGTGTCTATAACTACACTATATGGCTTGCTAAACAAAGGGGGATCCCAAAATAAAAGCCTTAGCATGTTCAAACTTCTTTCAAAAACTTAAGAGAATGATCGTTTATACGAAAGTCAGAAATGAAGAGTATAAATGTGATGTAATAACTTGAGTTTGCTATATTTTGATATTATGAGTTTGAAGGGTATTGCTCGTAGACAAAATATATAACCATAGAAGTATATAATCGGTAGTGATGAATTTTTTTTTGAGTAACATCTCTATTTGGTACCTGTGAGGTGACTGAGGGTCTGACACATGTCAGGAATGCAATAACAGTGCTTATTCATTTAGCCCGGCCTCCAGAGAACAAATGTGAGGATGTGAAATTGATTTTCTTTTATATTTGGTGAGAAAATGTTTAATACTAGTAGATGATTGAGAATGTTTAACATGGTAATGAATTTTTAATGAGTAGTAATCAATGAATGATAAAAAGGGGGAAATTGTTGGTGAAAAATTCATGAGAGTGATTTTTGCATACTTATGTGATAAACTTTTGTAAGGCATGGGGAAAACAACAGGTGGTAAAGTGCTGATCAGACTCCTCTGTAAAGGGGCCTCTGGGCCGTGTAGAGAGCGACTGAGGATTGGGGACTCCACAGCGCCATAGGGTGACCTAGGGGGTCAGGGGAAGCCTAAAATATGAGCAAAGAATGTCTAGAAGGGATGATCTATAGAGATGTTTTACTGTTTTTCTCTCCTTATATGAGAACACTGGCTGTTTTTAGTTTGTAACCTTGGGTGTGCAAAGAGATATAAAGCGGAGGAGATAACTCCCTCCTTTGTCACACTCAGCAGGGCGCTGTATCTGTTTGACTGTGAACCTTTCTTGCAAGAAATAAACCTTTAAAAGCAGCTGCGCAATTTGTCTTTATTGACCGAGAGCTTCTAGCAAGATTTTTGCCACAACAATTTGGTGTCAGAAGAGGGATTCCTTGGCTGTGTCTTCTGACCTGACAGCGGAACGGTGACCGTAATCCTGAACAATAGACGTTCAGCCCTAACCCCAACTAGGGTTCAGGGAGACAGGGGCCGCTCCGCCGAGGCCTGGAGGAGACACCACTGGAATCAACAAACGAACCAAGCCTCCATTGAGACTCTCGGTAAGAGACAAGTTGATTTTTCTTTTTGGGGAAAAAGGTCAATAGGTAAATGAGGCAAAAAGGGGAATGAACCACACTGACAACTGACAAGAGGTTACACTGACGGCAGCCGAGGGATCTCGAAAGAGAAACCAAGGTTGTAGCAGTAGGTGTAACAGGTCTATGGGAGAAGAGATACACTGACGGCAACCGCGGGTTTCTAAGGAAAGAAATGGAGGTTGTAGCAGTAGGTGTATTGATCGCGACCCTGCAGCAAGAGGCTACGAAGGTAGACCAGAAGCGCGGGAGCTTCGACCCTGCCAGAGGGGGACGACCTCGAGGCTTAGTACTAGAAGACATCTTGCACCAACCTTGACATATCGTAACCCGACGACAGTCCATGAATCAGTTGGTAGGTACACTTCTATTTATTTTAAGAACATAGTATAATGGGGGAAATTTGCCATGCATTAATGTTGTTATTATCTCTGTATTACCCATAAATCTCTGCAGTGCAGACTTGCTGAGTTCTCTAGACAATGTTGTTAACTGGGACGATGTGGTGATCAAGGGTTGGGATGCCTGTGATGATGCTGTGGTGCCAAATGCCTCAGAGGCCATAACAAGATCTGTGGTAACAGATAGACCTTCAGGCATATCCGCAACGGACAGTATTGCCCCTGCGCCTGTTACAAGTAATGTGGTCCTGACTGAACCCGTTACAAATCATCCGGATGCTGAGCTTAATCGGTTGAGACTCCTACTGAACCATCTACATTGACTACTGATCAAGCTCTGCCGGCATATCAACAATGCTTCATTCATGAATTACTGTTGGAGGTCCGTGAACAGAACTGTTGTGTGGAGGAAAGACTGAAAGAACAAGCTGAATATAATCGCCTTGTGGCTGAGCATAACCGTCGTGTGGAGGAAAGACTGAATGTACAAGTCGAACATCTTCGAAGAGCCAATAGTCATATTGACCAGTTACTGACAAACTCTGTTGAACAAGGTCAGATACACAGACTTTGCTGAACAAGTAAAGAAAAATCGACAGCGGTCGTCGGGATGAATTCAGAGAACGTCAACTCACGGTAACGCTGCTTTCTAATATTAATAATGCTGTTTTAGGAGGCGGCCGTGCCTGATTATTTTTTTGTTTACAAGTGTAAGAAGTATGTACTGAGGAAGATTTTATTATTTCAATTAAATTTTTATTATTGAATTGTGTCCAAATTATTTTACCATTACAATTCTACCCTATATGTTGCTGGGCAAGCACATCCTGTGTTATTGTAGGGGCCCACTAGTGAGGCCACAGTCCAGGAAACCATCTGTTTCCCATGATAGTGTTTACTCTAGGGACACCCTAGAGTAAAAAACAAAAAAAAAAAGAGAAGAAAAAAGAAAAATGGAACAAGAAGTGTTTGTTTTTATTCAAAAAAGAAGGAGAAAACTTACTGAAAAATATGAAACAGGCTAGGAAGATTTTAAAGGAGGCAGAGAGAGAGAAGCAAAAGAGAAGGGAGAAGTGTTTGCTGACCCCCCTCCTTATGGGGCCTCTCAAGGTCAATTTCCAATGCTCAAAGGAGTGGTAGAAGTAACAGGAGAGATGCAGATGGAAGGAGATGTGGAATTAAGAGATGAAAAACGAATGGGGCCAGATGTTAGACCAAAAAGCAGGCAAAATTGGAGTGAAAATAAAAGTCCATACTTAGACTGTTATAAGCAAGTGCAAACAGCTTTGGAGGAATTAAAACACAATATGAACAAAAATCTCAAAGTAGAAAGAATTCACTTGAACAGACAAAAAGGATTGAAGAGGAAATTGATTTAGAAGCAAGGTTATTAGAAGAAGAATTAAATAGGAGAATTAAGGAAACAGAAAAATTTGTACAGGAAACAGATAAAGTATTGAGAAGTAGTGGATCATTAGACAGTAAAGTGGAAGAAGGTGTAAAGGAGTCCTCATTTGATGAAGGAAGGTGGTCACGAGAAGGTGAACAAGGACGGCTTAGACCGTTAACAAAACAACTTCCTATTTTAATAAAAGGAGCGCAGGGACAGTACATACCTTGGGCTTCACAGGACTTGGAGGGGCTAGTCACTCGCCTCCCGGACATGCACGAGGGGGCTGGGAAATGGATTAGGGTGTTTGAAGAAGAAACTATGGGCAAACTCCTGGCTGTAGGAGACATCAAAGCACTCTTGGCAAAAATTATAGGGGGAGCAAAGATGGAAGAAATTCTTCAAGCATCTGGCTTAGAGAGAGCTGTGAACTCACATTACATAGACGGGACTGTATATGATGTATTCCGCCCAGCCATGTGGCAAGCACTACGTGCTGAATACCCGACTAGAGTCGACCCTAAAGCATTGAAGGGTGAACAGTTGGGGAAACTGAAAACCCTGTCACATATGTGCAGAGACAATTGAAAAGATGGAAGCAACAGACTGAAGGGAATCCAGAAGGAGACCCTCTAATGGCTACACTGTTCAGAAATGCTATAATATAAGCCATGCCACAAACTGTTAAGAGTAAGCCTGAGGATGTAGTTGGTCTGAACTCCAAAACACACAAGGAGTTTTGTGATCATGTGTCTCATGCAGTGGAACTGTATAGGAAAAATGAACAAAAGCATCTTGAAGAACTGACAGCTAAGCACAAGAAAAAGGTTCAAGCCGTGGTAACGAAAGAAGAATCTAATCAAATGACTGTAATGCATTCTGTAAATGCTTCTCATCCAGCTGTCCAGCCAACTCTGCCTGCAGCAACTCCTCCAAATCCAAACCAGGCCCCTTCCCCCATTGTCAATGTTTATGCTCAGCAGCAGGGGCCCCGAG
>NW_026129250.1:0-33233 GCF_022985175.1 Labeo rohita
TGGTTTGGTAATAACACAGGTTTTATCCAGTGTCTTTTCTTTTGTTGAATATTGATGTGAAATAAAAAAAAAAAAAAGAGAGAGAACTGGGTATGCAGATATAAAAAAGACCACTCATTAAAAAAAAAAAAAAAAAAATTTCAGCATAATTTAGATACACACATCAAGAATCATCGTATGAATCTCAACAATGGTGAGAACAAGTCATGGGTGAGGTTTTGCAGTGTGCTGATACCCAGCATGCATTGCAGCATGAAGCTTTCGATTGTCACCATTGTTGAGATTCATATGCTGATTTTTCATGTCTCTACTTCAGTATAAATTCTTCAGCAGTTTTAAATTTTAACTATTTAATCTTTCTTTTCTGTTTGCCACATTATCAAAAGATCTCATGCTGTAACACAGTTGGTGAAAAAAAAAAAAAGCAACAGTAAACACACTCAAAAATAGACTCTTAATGAGTCTCACAAGACTCAGAACCAGTTCAGTAGATGACGTTCATGCCCAACTAGACACGCTGACATCAACTGACCAGCATTATTGTAACTAATGCATCATAAAAACCCAGTTACAGCAAATATATCTATGTCTTAAAGTCAAGAGTCAGGAGCCCAATTAAAGCAAACACTGATCTCCACAATGGTATCGTCAAACAAAACAATAAAACATCATCATCTAAACATCTGTTCATTCTCAATAAGATCTTCTATAGACATCTGACAGAAATAAAATCAGTCTGGTTAGAAATGCGTGAAGTTGGTAAAGCTGTGTGTTGAGTTGTTTAAATGTTCAGTTGATTTCATCTAAGGCTGTGGCTGAAGTCAGTTCTATAGTTCTTGTGTTTGTCTTGTTTCTCTTTCAATCAGTGATTCTGCTCATTAACAGCAGCTGTTCGTCAGTGTCTGAAGTCACTCATTAGTTTTCATTCTCTCTGTAAGGTGGACTATATTAGTAAACTCATGTAGGGAATAGTGAATGAGGGTGTAGAGTTTGATTTGAAACACAGTCTCTGAGTGTCGATTTTGCACGCTGTTAATTCACCATACATAGCAGCAGGCTACTTTTTCGAAAATGACAAATAATACCCAGAATGCACTGTTTTAATGGAAAACAGCATGTTACTGTCAAAATTTGGCCGTTTTTTTACAGCAATTTTTAACAGTGTAGGTGCGTGGGGCACACTGTTAAAAATTGCTGTAAAAAAACGGCCAAATTTTGACAGTAACATGCTGTTTTCCATTAAAACAGTGCATTCTGGGTATTATTTGTCATTTTCGAAAAAGTAGCCTGCTGCTATGTATGGTGAATTAACAGCGTGCAAAATCGACACTCAGAGACTGTGTGTTTCAAATCAAACTCTACACCCTCATTCACTATTCCCTACATGAGTTTACTAATATAGTCCACCTTACAGAGAGAATGAAAACTAATGAGTGACTTCAGACACTGACGAACAGCTGCTGTTAATGAGCAGAATCACTGATTGAAAGAGAAACAAGACAAACACAAGAACTATAGAACTGACTTCAGCCACAGCCTTAGATGAAATCAACTGAACATTTAAACAACTCAACACACAGCTTTACCAACTTCACGCATTTCTAACCAGACTGATTTTATTTCTGTCAGATGTCTATAGAAGATCTTATTGAGAATGAACAGATGTTTAGATGATGATGTTTTATTGTTTTGTTTGACGATACCATTGTGGAGATCAGTGTTTGCTTTAATTGGGCTCCTGACTGTTGACATTAAAACACAGATATATTTGCTGTAGCTGGGTTTTTATGATGCATTAGTTACAGCAATGCTGGTCAGTTAATGTCAGCTATGACTAGTTGGGCATGAATGTCATCTACTGAACTGGTTCTGAGTCTTGTGAGACTCATTAAGAGTCTATTTTTGAGTGTGTGTTTATTTGTTGTTGCTTTTTTTTTTTCTCCAAGTGTGTTAGAGCATGAGATCTTTTGTCAATGTGGCAACCAGAAAAGAAGGATTTAATAGTTAAAATTTAAAACTATTGTAGCATTTATACTCAAATAGAGACATGAAGAATCAGCATATGAATCTCAACAATGGTGACAATCGAAAGCTTCATGCTGCAATGCATGCTGGATATCAGCACACTACAAAACCTCACCCATGACTTGTTCTCACCATTGTTGAGATTCACACGATGATTCTTGATGTGTGTATCTAAAACATACTGAAGTTTTTTTTTTTAAAATAATGGTCTTTTTTACATCTGCATACCCAGTTCTTTTTTTTTTTTTTTTTTTCACATCAACATTCAATAAAAGAAAACACACTGGATAAAACCTGCGTTATTACCAAACCATAAACAATCCCAGATTTCTTTGTAGTCATATATATACATATATATATATATATATTTTTTTTTTTTTTTTTTTTTTTTTTTTTTTGTCATAACAAGCATGTTATAAACATACACAATTACAACAACTAAACTAAAATTAGCCTTAAAATGTCAAGGTTCAACAGCCCAACTAAAGTAAACACTGATCTCCACCGTGGTAGTAAAAGAAAAAAAAAAAAAAAAATCTAAACCTCTGCAACTCTCTTCTGTAGACGTCTGACAGAAATAAAGTCAGTGTGGTAATAATTGAAGCTGGTAATGCTGTTTTAGGAGTTTAATCAGATCTTGAGAGATTTAATGTCTTCTTTTATTTCAGTTGATGTCATCTAAGGCTGTGGCTGAAGTCAGTTGTTCTTGTGTTATTCTTTCATTCAGTGATTTTGTTTGTTAACAGCTGGTGTTCATCACTAATGCTCAATCAGAACGTGATCAATCATATAATTATCTCATTAACTTCAGCACTAATTCAGTATTACTCAAACACTCTGTAGTGTTGACACATTATAAGTGTTCATTTAAAACTGAGGATTTTGCTGTGGGTTTTAAAGGGTTAAAGATGTACGATGGAAAAAAACAGCATGAAATGTAATTTAACAGTAATAAACTGTAATTAATTTACGGCAACACACTGTAGAAAAACAGTAACATGCTGGCAACCAGAGCTGCCAGTAGATTACTGTTAATTCGAGGAAAAAAACAGTAATATACTGTAAAACATAACAGTCAGATTTACCAAGCAAATCAAGTTATTTTCACTAAAATATTAGTGAATGTTCATAGAAACACAATGATGCAAAGTCATTAACTGGTAAGGAGAGTAAATATTGAATTGTGCCTAACTGATGTGTTTTTGTACAAGAGAGATCTGTTAGTTTAATTTAGTTTTGTGGGTCACCATTGTGCTGGAGAGTAGAGCTTGTGCTTCAGGCAATGATGAGCCACAAACACTGATGTTTTGCTGCTTTTTTTTTTTTTTTTTTTAATTTTATTTTATTTAAAGATAGTAGTAATTGTGGAATTGCTGATATAGTGACAATTGCTTTACTAAACACTTTATTACACAAATTTGTGCTATTGTTAGTTAATGACAATCTATAAAGATTTGAGTAAAAGTCGATTGCTTCTTTATTACACTTTAAGTCTTTGTGGGGTTATATTAAGAAATATTTCTTCTTAGTGGACTCAAATTAAATAAGTTCACTGTACTAACAACATATAAACAATAGTTTTTTTAAAACTCAAATGGTTTGAAGCAATCGGTTTCCAAAATAAACCACATGGTATAATAACGGTAACATACTGTAAAAATGAAGAGCTGTAAATTAACGGTAGAGATCTATAAAATAACAGTATAATGCTGGCAACCACAGCTGCCAGTAAATTACTGTTATTTTACAGTGCAATTTTTTACAGTGCACAGACTAACGCGGGGATAATTGTAGCACGTGGTTTAAATATTTCCACACAGGTCAGCGTAACCAAATCTACGGTGTTTACTAGTTGCCATAGCAACACTATACAGAGAAAAAAGTGCGCCAAAATTCAAAAGGCTTTTGAAGATATCGCTGAATATTTATTTCACCATAGTAAAAGTAAATTTATGACTGAAGTAAGTAAGTTTTTCATCTCAGTTTTTTGTATTAATTTAAAATGAGACAAATTGAGGCAATCTCATTTAAGTTGTTAAATGAGACAATATTATTATTATAATAATATAATAATAACGTTGGGGAACGTTGTAACACTGCGTCACAATCTGCCCCACTATTATTAAACTATGATATTCTATGACATTATGTAATTTTCACTATTTACTTTTATGGATTTTAAAAAGAAACCACAAGAAACAGGTAAATAAATACTCACAATCGATGTTTAATGTTCAGAAATGATTATTTCAAGAAATGTAAATCATTTTGGCTGGCTTATGTGTCTGGTGTTCTATGAGAGCTGTGTGTGGAGGGAGGGGAGTGTTTTTCTGAATGTGTTTCATCTATTTGTGCACATTGTTTTCAACTATACTGTATATCTCTGTTTTGCGATCATAACCGTCCCATGCATGGTTGCGATGTGTTCATTGTGAAACTCAAAAATGTTTTAAAATCTTAAAAAACGCCATTATTTTATTTAAAAAAGTGAATGATTTTATTTTATTGACAGAATATTTTAGTTTGTGGTGTAGATTTTTTTCATTTGATCAGATAACATTTTAAGCTGTCATATGGTCATGTTACAACGCGCCCCTCACACGTTACAGTGTACCCCACTTACGGGGCATGTTGTCACTTTTCACTTCCTTTCTTTTGAGGTAAATAACGAAAAACGTATACACTGTAATTATGAAACAAAGCGACATATTTGTACTAGACACACTGTAAAAAACAACCTATAGAATCTACTCAATATAATGGGGTAAACTGATGTAACAATTTGCACATCGTTTTTTGGGTAGATTCTATCCTATATATTTGAGTAAAGAAAACCTGAGTTTACGAATCTACTCAAGAAAATGAGGTAAATTGAAGTAACAATTTGCACTTCGTTTGTCTATATATTTGAATAAAGAATACCTGAATTTAACAGCTATGACAAACTAAAAAAAAGTAGATGAAGTCTACACAGCAAAAAGCCCAGTGTTAAATGAACTCTCCCGGGAGTTTATTTGAGTGTTAAAATGAACACTGAAGCAGTGTCAAAGTTAATGAGGTAATTAAGTGATTCATTGAGTGATGACTGAAAATTATTGAAGACACCAAAATGTTTATGTCACCATTATAGTGGTCAGTGTTAGCATTAGTTGGGATCTTGACCTGTAGCTTTTTAACATTAGCTTTTGTTCAACTGTTTAGTTAAACAAGCCAGACAAGCCAAAGAGCAAAAGTCATGCAATGGTGATAATTCTGTTTTAAAAGAAACTTAATTTGAGCCACTGAAACCATTTAGAGTTCTATATCCTTTATTTATTACAACTGCCTTGTGGTTTCACAGCTGCAAAAAAATGATAAAGCCTGAATTTTTTTTTTTTTAAATTTTGAATGGACTTCTTACAAGCTCCTCCGATCAAAAAAAAACTTTCAAAAGCTGTTCTTTTAGGCACACACAGACATCATGAATCAGCATATGAATCTCAAAAATGGTGACAAACAGCATATTCAGAAACAGATCAACTCTAAACATCATGGAAATCATCAGCTCATAATTTATTCATGCCACAATGCATGATGGGAGATATGGACGAGTTTTGATTGGCTACAACATACGTTTTTGCTGGTCACCATTGTTGTGATTCTCATGCTGATTGTTGATGTCTGTGTGTCTAAATCTAAAAAATGCTTATATTTTTTCCAGTCAAATAAATTTCAGAAACACCTGTCTGATTAAACCAGCATAACCAAAACACAACTCACTTATTCTGATTGCTACTTCATGACTTTGTCAAAACATATTCAAACCCACAAAATCTCATTTCTTCTGGTTTGTCTGACTGTTATAACTTAATAACAACACCCAAACAAAATCTAATATTAAGAAGTTACTGGTAAAGAGCTAAGCTAATGCTAACACTGACCACTATAATGGCAACTTACAAAATTAGATTTTCTCCTTTTGGCGATTCTGTTTATTAACATCAAGCATCTTTAATAATGGTCAATCATCACTCAATGAATCACTTAATTACCTCATTAACTTTGACACTGCTTCAGTGTTCTTTTTCACACTCAAACTCCCGCGAGAGTTCATTTAACACTGGGCTTTTTGCTGTGTAGACTTTATCTACTTTTTTTTAGTTTGTCATAGCTGTTAAATTCAGGTATTTTTTACTCAAATATATAGGATAGAATCTACCCAAAAAACGAAGTGCAAATTGTTACATCAGTTTACCCCATTATATTGAGTAGATTCTATAGGTTGTTTTTTACAGTGCATGGATAAAAATTACCCTCTGAACCCCACGTGGATTTACACAAACTCAGAAATTCATAAAGTGTTTGGTTGTGCCTCGCGCACAGAATTTTCAAACTCAACAGAAACTGTAAGTTTATTTATTTTGTATTAAAATATTTTAGTCACTATTCTGTGTCATTTCACTGTAATTCACACATTTATGCTGAAAATCTTAATATTAAAAGTAGTCACGCTGTCATTGTGTTACTCTTTAAGATGAATTAAATATATAACATCATTAATGTTCTTAGGCAGTTCCCTCACATTCATTCAACTGTTTCAAACACTGGAATAAGACTGGAATAATCAATACTGCTTTTAACCATATTTACTACACTTTTAGTAAATAGTAATAGTCATATGGTTTGACTTTGTAAGTGTGTTTGATGAATTATTATATGAAAGGCAAGTAATGCTGTCGTTTAATCATCAGTTTGGCTTATTTTTGTGCATGTCTTGTAAGCTCTTCGCTGCTCGTTTACATCAGAAAGAAGCTAACGGGTGATGCTAACGGCACTAGTGGACTTACAGTGATTGTCATTCTGTTAACATTCTGTTAATTTAGCACAGGGGTGTCAAACTGCCCTGCAGAGTTTATTTCAACCCTAATTAAATGCACGTGATTCAGCTAATCAAGTTCTTCAGGCCTGCACTGTAAAATCCAATAGTTTACCTTACTTAGATATAATTAGTTATCTTTACTTAGTTGCTATACTTACTAGGTTTTATTAAGTTACAGCTACTTTCAAGCGAGTAAAACAGTTTACTTACTACTTTGAATGATGCTTACTTAAAATATTCAAGTAGCCACAAAGAAACCAATGAGATTAATAAGCCAGTGAGAGGCAGCAGTGCACTAATATGTTGCTAATTTGCAAAATAACAACAGAAGAAGAAAAAAATATTTTTTTTTTTTTGAGGTGGCAATTGTTAATCTGCAGTTATTTTTCACTAGTTACCTTCACTCATTTCCCAAAGTCATCTTGAATGTTGTTTCAATACAACTATATATTTAAGAGAACATCACATAAGCTGACTTCATAAATTGATGTTGATTTTCGTAAAATGTTGTTGGTGTGTCTTATTTTATTTATTTATTTTTTTATTATTATTATTATTATTTTTTTTTTTTTTTTTACTTACCATTATAGTGATTAATGTTACGTTTGGTTGGGCACTTGGAACTTTGCTTTTCTTATTATAATTTTTTTCCTATTGATGCAGCAATGCAACATGAAGTCATAGTTTTTGATTTCAAGGGAAGAAAACTAATAAGTAGGTTGCTTTTAGAACGTAACCTTCAAGTTCTGGTATTTTGATTGGCTAAATCTTTCCAATTCTTTAGCTAATATATATTTTTATATTTATTAATGATCTTTTACAATTTTATTGTTCTTCATAAACACCTTGAGAAACTTTATTGGGTTGAGACAGTCTTTTAATAAATGTGGTAACGTGCTCAAGTCACAAACTTCAACATTCAGCATGTGAATCACAACGATGGTAACAATTCAATTTTATTTATTTTTATTAATTGTGACAACCATTATATTATTTTATTTTCTCTTTTTGTTGTGTTACTGCTGACACAAGTCAGTAAATAAAATTAGCAAATAAAAACAACAACAGTAAAACAAAGCAATTGCATAATTTATTCATGCCGCATTGCACTCTGGGAGTCAGTGAGTAGCTATACTAAGTCAAGTGTAAGCCTAAAGTAAATGATCAAGTACCCCCTACAGTTCTTTTTTAGTTACTAGAGCTCCCGTGTGAGTAAACTATACTAACTAAGCATTTGTCAGTACAACATACTATTCCTATTTCACTTTACTTAGTTTTTTTAAGGCAATCGGTTTGCATGCTTTTTTTAAGTAAGCCCAACTAATTAGATTTTACAGTGTGTTTGAAAACTACAGCGCTGCGTCCCAATGTTCATACTATCCATCCTAAACAGTATGTGAGATTAGAGTAAGTGTGTCCCAGAGCATAGTATGCTGAAAAGAGTATGCCAAAAACCCCAGAATGATCTACCATTTTTCACTATAAAACGGCTAATAAAATGCCCACAACCCACTGTGTTTGGACGAGGATTCTTTCAGAACTACAAACACGAGTTTGAAAAAACTACAGAAACATGGCGGATCATCACAACTGAGGATGAGTGACTAATAGGACCTTAACGTTTAAATACCTCATCATACATTAATATTAGGAGATTCTCTGCATGAAAGACCCACGACGGGAAGATCAACGTGCTTCTTTTCTCTCCAGTAGGTAGGAAATTAAATAAAATAAGTAAAATGTGGGGGATATTAACTGGGACAAGACGACTGACAGGTCAGTTTATGGTGACAGGATGTGTGACAGAGAGTGTCCGTGAAAGACGCAGTGTTATGATGGAACAGTACGTCCCAAAGCTTGCCTACTCTTCTGCTACACACCCTTTCTTCACAAAAACAGTACATACTTTTAGGGCGTAGTATAAGTAGGCGAACTGAGAGGCAGGGCAGGTATGTGTGTTTTGGGCAGGGCTGGAACTAAACTCTGCAGGGCTGACACCAGCGATTTTGTCAGGAGGGAATCAGCAATACTTGTCAGTTTTAACTGTTTTTTGTTTGCAGCACAATTGTAACCGTACCATAAAATGATCTGGACATCATGATAATGCATTGTCACCCATATAAAGTAAAAGCATTGCGCGCTTTCTTAAGGGTTTTTATCAGTCAAATTGATTTATAAAATGTAAATTTAACAGGTACGAAATATGATCAGTAAAAGAAAAATGCTGTTAATGAGAAGATGAGCTCTGGACTGGAGCAGGTCAGAGGGGAAATACAGCTTTTTTATTATTCAGAATGTGCATTTGGAAGGGAAATATTATTTATGAACATTTCAGGAGGTTGAAGATAATTCAGAATATGATTCATTGTTTAAAAAACATTTGGCTGCCCTATAACAGCATTAATCTGTGTTGTAATGAGAAGCTCTCAGTGCTCTGAACGCTACCCGAAAACTCCTGAGCTGAAGTAATGGTGCAAGGAGTCCATAATAATAAGCTGCTTAGTGCAATGAAGGTTTAAAAAACAGTGAAATATATCACACACTATAGCTTGTGGACAAGTGGGTTACTGAAAAGTCGACATTGTCCCAAATTATTCTGAAACGTTGGAAAACCTTTTTTATACTGTTGCAGTAAATGAAAAAGAGGGAAAGAAGAAGTGTAAAACTGAATGCCTTTTTATTCGCTCTGGGGCAAGAACCATCAATATTCTTGCGGATAAAAATCCTAGGTCTGTTCAGGAGAAAATGAAGAAAGTAACAGACGATGTGAAGTCTTGGGCTTCATCTAGAAAGTCAGCAGAGGAGAGGAACAGTCAGTCTACAGGAAAAAGCTCTCAGGGTCAGAGACTTAAACAACTGATCACTCATGGGAGGGACATTCTGGAAAACTCTCTACAGTTTATTGTCATCACAAACAAGTGTCATGTCAGTCAGCTGGAGCATCTGACTTTTTTGAAAGAGCTTAAATTGTTTGTAGTCCTTGATTTTGATCCAGAGTCCCAAAAGAATGGAACCTTTAGCTACTATCGCAAAGATCGTACGGCTAATATACACTACCCACGGCTGTACGATACTACAGACAACATCTCTTCAATTATTAGCAAACTGAACTTGTTTAAACAGACCAGCTGGGTTTTTTGTAATGGTCAAGTCAATGAAACTGAACCAGATATGCCTTTCAGCGATGGTGAATGGCTAAAAAAATGTGCCACAGAAAAAGATTTATTTTATTTGCAAGCCTGACATTATATCAAAGGAGAAATTAGTGGTTATGTTTTTACTCCACTCAACTGTGAATGACATCTCTAGCCCAATCGTTGAGACATTCTGTGCAGTTTACCAAAAACTTGAAGGGGATGACAACATGCTTTGCATATGTAAAGATTTAACAGTATTTGAACAATGGAAACAGGTAGTACAAACTCGGTGTAAAATTGATATCACAAGTAAATGTATTTATGAGTTAAGTCTAAATGAGATCAGTTGCACCATTCAAAAAACAAGGGAGCCTCAAACAAGTTCAGTGAACAGATACCTGCCCTCCTTTGGCTCTAGCTCAGTCCTTCTTACTAAAAAGGATGAAGCTCAGATGACAGTCCTTGAAATACTTGCTGAGAATGAATGTGAAAATACAGAGATTGAAACAACGGATTCTTTCCTGCAATTCAAGAATAAAACAGAGGAGGATTTTTACAGAGGTGGCCAAGTGAAATGGTGGAACTTCTACCTGTCAGAAAGACCAGGGTCCATTCCATTCATAAAATGTGACAAGTACGAGGAGCTTCACAACCTCATAACACCAACAGAGGGTTACTCATCCCCATGTGTAATAATTAACTTGTTCCATCACTCTGTCTGTGGTGGAACTACACTGGCCATGCATGTGTTGTGGAACCTGAGACGAAAATTCAGGTGTGCCGTCTTGAAAAACAATTCGGCGCAAAGCAGTGAAATAGCGGTCCAAGTCACACAACTGCTGACCTATGGAAAAGAAGAACCATCAACTTACACTCCTTTTAGTGGATAACTGGGAAGATGTTGAAGATCTACAGCGCTGCATAGTCTGTGCAGCACAAGAGAAAAAAAAACAGGAGAGTTTGATGGTGATCATCCTTAACTTTGAGAGATCGCAGTTTCCGAGCGAGAGCTCCAGAAAGAGCAGAATTGACAATGTGTTCATTACCAACAAACTTTCCACAAAGGAGCAGGGCTTTTTCCAGATGAAGCTGAAGGAACTCAAAGGCCATCATGAAAAACCTGAAACATTCTATGCCTTTATGATCATGACTAATGACTTCAGTGAAAAATACATTGAAAACCTTGTATGCAACATCCTGAAAGACCTTGATGTCTCAAAAAAAGAAGGACAGTTACTCTCATTCTTAGCACTGTTAAATACATATGTACATGGCTCATGTATGTCATTGTCACTATGCGAGGAACTTGTTGGAATCAAGAATCTTTGGAAGCAAGAAACGCTGGAAGAAAAAATGAATCTTAACTCAACCTTGCTTATCTCTTTCCATGTGGAGGAATGTGGCACTTATCAAGCAGTTCGCTTCCTGCACCAAATGATTGCAGAAAACTGCCTCAAAGTCCTAATAAGCAAGCACAATCTTAAACTGAGTGAAATAACAACCAACTTACTGCATTGCAGCCAACTGTACAAATCTGGTATGGGCAAAGATATACTCATTCAAAGTATTCTGAGTATGCTGATCACCCGTCAAAGAAAGGAACTTGGAGATGACAAAGACACTCTCTTTTCTCCTTTGATTGAAGAAATGCCTCTGGCAGAGAGCAAAGAAGTTCTAACACTTGCCACAAAAAGATTTGACAAAAATGCAACCGTGCCTCAGGCTCTAGCGAGACACTTCTACTGAAAGAGAAAGATTTCATCTCTGCTTTGCAATGGGCACAGGATGCAAGACAAAAGGAGTACAACTCTTATATCACTGACACTTTGGGGCAGGTTTACAAAAGTCATCTGAAATTTATGTTTGAGAGAGAGCAGGAAAACGAACTCACTCCAGAGGACTTAGAGAAATGTTTGCAGTTGGCTGTCAAGGCCACTATGGCATTCAAAGATTCACAGGATCTTGCAAAAAAGGACGAGCAGATGGACTTCCTTGATCAACCAATCAAGAAAAGGCAACGGACGTACAATACGTCAGGCTGTGTTGGCGAGATGGATGTTGCAATGATCATCTTTGATGTCCTAGAGAAAATCTTCAGAACACATGATGGTTATCAGTGGGAAACGTTGTCACGATTCCTAAAAAATGGTACTTCTCTTCATAGTTTTTGTGAAACCGATCAGAGGACTGCTGAATTCATTCCCAAGCTAATAAGCCATGAAAATTATTTATTCTCTTTGAATCCAAGAATGAAAGAAATTTTTGAGTTTTTCGAAAACTACTTCACCTACCTAAAACCTAGGTCGATTGAACGAGAAATGGCTGAGGACAGAAACAAGAGAAAAGTTTCAGAACTCTTCAAAAAATATGTTAAATTATTCTGTCAGTCTGGAGAAGAGAAAGAAACGGAGAGAGCAAGTCAACCAAATCTTAGCTTAGGACAGAAGTTGGAGGACTACAGATGCTATTTGGAGGAAAAGCGTGCCAATACATTTGCAGGGTTACTACAATGTCTAACTGAGAAAAATGGGTCTTAAATGGAGCTCATTTTAAAGAAATGGCAGTTCATTTCTGAAAATTCTAAGAATTACATCAACCAAGTGAATTTCATTTTGGCAAACATTGTTCTCTACTGTGTTAAGCCGAGGTCAGCAATCCTAAAAAGGTTTAATGAGCTCCTGCACCTTCTGAATACCGTCCTCCAAGAGAAGGGCACTTATTCAGACTGTACTGAGGTCTACTACCTTGCAACGTTAATGCTATGGCCAGGAAAGGATAGCAACATTGATAACACAACATTATCAAAGAACATATGCACATATGTGACATCTACGAAGAAATCCTTTCATCGGCGCTTCTCCCATTTGTTCCCAGCAAAGAGTGCCATCGCACACTTCTACCTTGGACAATCCAAAGAACTCAAAAGGATAATCCATAAAGCAAAGCTAGATCAGGTGGTAGACAAAGAAAAACACCCCAATATCCACCAACTGTGGCAGAGCGGAGCAATATGGAGAGAAAAAGAGGTGCAAAACTTACTTCAAAGAGTGAAGGGAAAAACAGAAAATGGTGTCATTTATGTTCACTATAGTGGGAGTCTCAGAATTCCTGTGCGGCCAGTTTACCTGGGTGGTCTTCGAAGTGGATGTAGCATGGAGGAGGTGTCCTCTTTCTTAGGCTTCACAATGGAGGGACCAGTAGCTTATGACATCAAATACACAGCAGATTTGTAATTTGTAACTCTGCCAACTTAAAGCCCCCACAACAAACATTGCTTTGTACATATATATATATATATATATATATATATATATGTAGGGTTTGAAATGTAGTGAGGTTTGGGGTGTCAAGAATTGTACTAAAATTGTACCAAAAAACCCATTATATACACTACATGTAAACCTATTATCTAACTATTATCTAACTATTTGTTAATAGAGACATGCATTATATGTGTCTGTCTATACGACAGCACAGTGTTTAAAAAATATGCTAGGGCTGGGTATAAAAAAAAAAAAAAATAGACAACAAACAATAGACTTCAAACTTGATTATTTTCAATAAAACATCAACATCTAAACCTCAATTCTCAATAAGAAGTTTAGTATGAAAGAAATAAAGTCAGACTGGATGGTAATAAGTGAGAGAGAGATATATATGTTGGTTTATTTTTTTTTATTTTTTTCCATTGTGATTTTCACTTTGCTGGAACTTAAAATATCTAATCATTTAAAATCATAATTTCTCACTGAACCAACATTCACTAATCATCATGGAGCAGGTGTGCATGTTTTGCATGTGTTTGTTCTGAGCATTATTGGAAGTTGTATGTTGGGTCAATGTAATGAATTTAAGTTGAAATAACATTCTCTCATTTTATGTTACATAAACTTGATTGAACTAGATTATAACAACAAAACTAGAATTATAGGTAGTATCAGATAGAAATACGTCCTTAAAGCAACAACTGCACAGCTTCACTTTTTACAGTGTGGTTGAAAAACTGACTGTGCTGTGTGTGTGTGTGTTTTTTTTTTTTGTTTTTGTTTTTGTTTTTTTTGTTTTTTCTAATGTGAGTTTTTAATCAGTTGTGAGTAATGAGTTACATGGTTATAAAAGAACTTACTGACTTAAATAAATAAATACATACATACATACATAAATAAATAAAAATAAATAAAAAGTAAATGCATGTAAATGCATCTACTTCTCCCAAAAGACATTAAAGTAAGTGAAAAGTGAACTAATAGAATTATATGGTAAACTTTCTAATTACCTACACTATGTGTATCTGATGTGAATGAATTTATGTTTGAAGACATTTGTGACATTGACGTTTGTGTTATTGAAGCTTTTCAGACATCAGTGTACATTTTACATAGGCCTCCTATAAATGGTTTGTTTTGCTACTAAGTACACTCTAAAAATGCTAGGTTAAATATAACTCAGCACTGGGTTCAAAAAGGACACACCCAGCTATTGGGTTGTTTTGACCCAGCGGTTGACGGAGGTGTGAAGTCCAGGGGTCAGAAACTAAAAGTCCTGCCATGTGCTTATTCCACCCATGAACTGATTTCACCAGAGGTGGGACCAAGTCGTTCCTTTTAAGTCTCAAGTCAAATCCCAAGTTGTCAAAGAGTTAAAGTTAATGAGATAATTAAGTGACCAGTGTTGGGGGTAATGCATTACAAGTAACGTGAGTTACGTAATAATATTACTTTTTTCAAGTAACTACTAAAGTAACGCATTACTTTTGAATTTCTAAGAACATATCTGAGTTACTTTTTCAAATAAGTAACGGCAGTTACTTTTCCCCCATTTATTGATTGACGAGTCTCCTGTCGGGAAATTGTGAGTAAACATGATGTTACTGTATTCTAGACTAAATGTGAACATGCATTAATTCATTTCACTCACAAAAAAACAGATTCAGTATTTCTCAAAATGAATAAAATCAGTGAAATGCAAACTCAGAATATGACGCAAACCTGCAATAATTAATTATATGTTAAATAAAACAATATCCCAAATATCTTAATCCCATTTTATTTACCAGTGTCTTTGCTACTGACCTTCGATGATGCAATTCAACCATACTAATAAGCAAAAATTACTTTAGATAAACTAGTATTTGTGCTTCCTGCATAAATGTAGTTTTCTTTCAGTCTGAGGTGAATTCATTTCATTTTTGGTGTAAAAGGGCTTTTACATTAGAATTGTTTTATATTAAAAACAAAGAAGCAAGCCCTGCCCAGATTTAAAAAGTAACGCAAAAGTAACATAACGCATTACTTTCCATAAAAAGTAACTAAGTAACTGAATTAGTTACTTTTTCAGGGAGTAACGCAGAATTGTAATTCATTACTTTTAAAAGTAACTTTCCCCAACACTGTAAGTGACTAATTAAATGATGATTGTGCATTAGTGATGAACACCTGCTGTTATTGAGAATTACAGAGGATCAGATGTTGATGTTTTAGTGGTTTAGTGGAGATCAGTGTTTGCTTTAGTTTATCTCTTGACCCTTGACTTCCTGTGTTAGATCTCTGTCTGTTGTAATGCATGTGGTGTTGTAAAGCAGTGAGGTCAGTGCTAAAAATGTGGTCAAAACAACCCAATAGCTTGGTTCGTCCTTTTTTAACACAATGCTGGGTTATATTTAACCCAGAATTATTTAGAGCATATGTGTATTTAAATGTCTGAAAGCTAAAATAAATGTTATGTGATTGAAAACATTGAAAAGTTGTAATATATGGCGAGCGTTTATGTTTGCTCTCATGTAGTCTCATGTAGTCTGCTTCAGAGACTGTTTCATAGCGGACTGTCAACTAAAATTCACTTCTATCTGTTCATGGCATGAGCTGTCATTTACAAGGACAGGCACAATAACAACATTGTTATTTGAAATGAAATAACTTTCTGTATATGAAATTACTGTGACACAATTTAGACAAATGAGACAATATATTAAGAAATCTCATTACATATACACTACCGTTCAAAAGTTTGGGGTCAGTAAGACTTGTAATAGTCTTTAAAGTAGTCTCTTATGCTCATCAAGGCTGCATTTATTTGATTAAAAATATAGAAAAAAAAAAAATAACAGTAATATTGCAAAATGTTTTTACAATATAAAATAATGTTTTTTATTTTAACATACTTTAAAATAGAATTTATTCCTGTGATGAAAAGCTGAATTTTTATCAGCTGTTACTCCAGTCTTAAGTGTCACATGATCCTTCAGAAATCATTCTAATATGCTGATTTATTATTAGAATGATCAATGTTGGATAATATCAACAGTTGTGCTGCCAAATATTTTTTGAAACCTGTGATTTTTTTTTTTTTTTTTTTTTTTTTTTTTCAGGATTCTTTCATGAATAACAAGTTTAAAAAGTACAGTGTTTATTCAAAATATAAATATTTTATAACAATGTAAATTATTTATTATTAACTTTTAATAAACTTTTAATTATTAACTTAATACATCCTTGGTTAATAAAAGTATTAATTTCTTAAAAAAAAAAAAAAAAAAAAAAGAAACAATAAAAATGTACTGACCCCAAACTTTTGAATGGTAGTGTATATATATATATATACACACATATATATACACCAACTTATTCATTAACCTTATCCCAACATCTCAGCCCATAGAAAGGCAAAAAACCTACTGGATGTCCAGTCTCTCACAGGACTGACATGCTTTACAAATATACATTAACGCTACTATCAGTCTTTAATCGAATTTCTCTTGTTGAGAAGAGCATAGTTGAAGAGAAATGTTGAGATGTTTATTGTCAGAAATGCGCTTCAACAAAATATCAGAAATAGCCTTTACTTTCACTTTCACTTTGGTCTCATGTGCTGCTGTTTGTCTCCGGAAGGAGGCGCTGTGACTCCATCAGAAACGTGTCAGACCCGCATGTTTCAGACATGCGTTCGCTATTTGTCGCCTACTCATGTTCAAAATACTCTCTCTGTCTTGTAGTAGTAAAGTGAAGTTGGGTCGTTCTTCATATGAGACATTCAGAAATATATCTAAAATCGATTAGGGCGCTTTTGCAGAGTACTGGAGATCCACGTGCCAGTGGGCCGGTCTGTTTTGTTTGTTTGTTTGTGTAATGGCCGGTACTGCCATGCCACATTTGTTAAGGCATTAGACACAGGATGAAATTAGTGAATCAAGAAGCTTATGAGCATTTCATCATCAATATATAACCACCCAGCTTTTACTGAATTAAAATTCTACATTACATTTAATGCCCAACAGCAAATATTTCAGCAAAAAATCATATTTTACTCAAAATGATTGTGCTGTCATTGTGTTCCATCTGTTTAATGCGCATGCGCGCAGCAGCGCTCGTTCACTCACCTACTCCTGACAGTAAAATAAATATATTTGCATGGATTTCTAACATTCGCAGACTTGATACTTGCACATTTAATAGAGGTGGGCAGAGCAGGGCTTCGTGAAACATTAAAACAGTCGAAGTAAATGTGCCGAGGCTTCGAAACAATTCGACACCCGTCTTTATGGTGACACCTAATGCTCATTTTCAAGTATTGTGCTGAAACAGCATTGACAACGAATCAGCTAAATAATTCAATTGAAGTGACACATTATAACGGGTTATGTTGTTCTCGTTATACCATCACGTGAGTTGGGGGAGTAGTTGTGCTCGACTGGCTTGTTGTCAGAGCCCGTCACCCTTAGGTTCGTGGAGCAAATATAATTCTATTTAACATTTAATGCTCTCATGCTTGGTGGTTTGAAAACCGCATTATTTTTCACATAATTTATATTACTACAATACCTTTCTCCCCAGCCTGGCACAAATGGCTCAAACCACTCAAACGGAGCGTTTTGATTGGACGAACATTTCTTGGTTCTACACCTTCCACAGAATATATAAATACATAAAAATACATTTAGACCACTTAACTTAATGACTGCAATCGGGATGTGAAGAGATTTTCAACCAGCATAACAAAAAACCTGTTGCACCTTTAAGAATAATGCAGAAAGTTAAGATTTAAGATTAAGATTGTTGTTGTTGTTGTTGTTTTTTCAAAAGGACCAAGTCACCATTTTAGTTGAGGGGCCACACACATGATGAAGTCATGAGAAACTAGTTAATGATGATACTGTATTTGGATGTCAACAGAATTCACGTGCTCTGTGCTGTGATTGGCCAGTGTTGGGGTCTATAGCGGCTAATATTTGCACGTTCCTTTAACAGTAGCCTCTTGAGGTTGGCGGGGGAGTCTTCTGATACACATGTCCATTAAGCATGCACGGAGATGTGGTTGTGTCAACAAAAAATACATGGTTTATTAATAGCAATTTTCAGTTTACTTAAAAAATAAATACAACTTCCAAAAAGGTGAAAATGCAGTACTATGCGACAGAAGAAACTGTTGCTCTTCACGCTCTAACGCTCTCCTCTCAAACAATGCTGATGGATTATTATGATCTGCACTTTTAGAGGAGGAGGACCAATGAAATTCACATGACCAGTTAGCCCAATGATCAAACATTAGACATAACATTTCCTCAAACACTTAAATCATGTTTGAAAAATAAAATTAATGAAATACACTAAATTAAACTTAATCAGTGATTAAATATGGCTCCTACAGGTCTGTACATTTTTTTTTTTTTTTGTGAGCAAAGAAAACATGATGTGTAATAAATCATAAATCATGATGATGTACCCATCTTAGTTAATGTGTTGTTCATCCATGAAGTCATGAATGAAAGACTCTGAACTTGTGTTAGTTCCCGATTTTTCAGCCAATACTTCTACTTTTTCAGATCTAGATATGACACATTTTTCTTTACTAATTAAAACTGGAATTTCTCTATTAGGATGAATCCCTTCCATCGTTCTTATCGTTCCCCACATTTCATTAACGTCTGTCTCTTTTCCAGTTTCATCACATAATTTTTCCTGTGTTCTCTCATATTCAAAAAAATCATGAAATAAATATTTTTGGTAACACTTTCTATGAAGCCTGTATTTATAATGCATTATAAGCAGGGGCATAGCAGCCAATTTAAAAGTGGGGGGGGGGCAGTATGGTGATGTGACCCAAGGGTGTTCATACAGTATAATAAAGAACAATGGGCATTTTACAGCACCAAAGTGGCAATTTGAGGAACATGCCAGGATAACATGAACCTATTTCTGTGAAATCATACTCATAAAAATACATAAATAAATAAATAAAATACTGCAGGACTTGGACTTTAAGATCACTGTGGAACTCTATACTTTAATTTCTATGACGTAGAAAATTATGTGAAAAAGATTTGTTCCACAGTAGTAATGAATTAAAAGACTAAAGTATGATAAGATATTCGTTGCTAAACAAATTTGATTTGAAAGGACAATTCTACTCTGGACGCGAGCACCACGTGGGCAACTAAAGACAGCAGAACCCGATAATCTGTTATGTCTCATTTACCAGGCGCTTTTACCCAAAACAACAAGTAGGAAAGCATTGAACACGCACTGAATTCGGCGCAACGTGACGAGGTACACAGAACAGGTTCTGTTGTCTTTCGACGTTAAATCATAACATGGAAACGTGTGATTCGTGTCATTGCGACATTCTGTAACACATACTCACATTGTCCAAGAGATTCGCGCTGTGATTGGCTAAACGTTAGTTCACTCAAATCTACTTAACAAATCAGAGAACACGGGCGGAAATATTGGCGCTAGGTCAAAAAAAAAAGTGCGGGGGACAGAATCACCTGTTTCCCCCCCACCCACCCACCGGTGGCTACGCCCCTGATTATAAGGGCATTCTTAATGTATTATAATGCATGCATAATGCCTTATAAACAACATTATAATATGTTATATAATTTTATAAATAATCATAGCAACAGTTATGATGCACTATAATACTTACCTATTTGTGCTTATAACTTTTATGAGTACAATGCATTATAACACCAGATGAAGCCTGCATTTACAATGCATTATAACGGCGTTCTTAATGCATTATAACGCATGCATAATGCCTTATAAAGCTGTTAATTGCTGTTTGTTTGTCAATGTCAATATCGTTAATTTCTCTTAATGCCAAGGGTCTAACTAAGAAACAATGTAAAGCGCAAAGCCCTCTTTTTGTTTGTTAAAAACCATGGTTCAGATTTTTGCTTTTTGCAAGAAACCCATTCCACACAAGATGATGTGAAATTTTGGAGATCCCAGTGGGGCAGCGATGTATGGATGTCGCATGGCACAGAGCGATCAGCAGGTGTCGCCATTTTAAAAAACAAGTTTGCTGGAGAGATACTACACAGTGATCCAAAAGGGTCATTTTCTTTTGTTAAATAAACAAAGGTATTTAATAAAACCCACTTTAATGGATGGATCAGTGAAAACAGGAGACACAGGGGGGTTTCAGTTTTAAACAGTGATTTGGATAGGTTTCAACTGTTCCGACAAAGCAAGAGTTGGACATATGGAAACACAGCAGAGACTCTATATACACACAGACTCGATTACAAAGACAAACAGGTGTAAATGATTCATGCTACACTACAGATCACAGTGCTATCTCTCTCAACATTTGTCTTTCCATATCCCCTGATTTCAGCTCATCTCCTTCTTATTGGAAATTGAACAAAAGATGTTAAAAAGAACTGCAGGAAGATGATGGGAGAAACCAACTAGAAAGTCCAGGGGTGTGACACATACGTTTTTGGAGTGTGTTAAAAATTGCAAGACTATCTCAAGAAATGACAGAGATCTCTGTGATAGTGAAATTACTTTATCTGAAGTTAGTGACTCGATTTTAGATCTCAAAAATAATAAATCTCCCGGGACGGACGGGCTTACCGCAGAGCTTTATAAACAGTTCTCTGAAGAATTGTCTCCTTTTTTACTTAAGGTTTTTGAAGAAAGCATACAGAATGAGGCTCTCCCCCCGACTCTCACTCAAGGTTTAATTACTTTAATTCCGATTCCCAAAAAAGATTTGCTTTTGATTGACAATTGGCGTCCTGTTTCTCTGCTTAACAATGATTATAAAATTCTAGCTATTATATTTGCTAAAAGACTAAAATCGGTACTTGGTTCTGTAATAGATGAGACACAGTCAGGTTTTTTGAACAAAAGACACATTGTTAACAATATAAGGTGATACTTGATCTGTTAGATTATTCAGACTTAATACAGGAGGAGAGCTTCATTCTCTTCTTAGATTTTTATAAGGCTTTCGATTCTTTAGAGCATCAATTTATTGTTGATTCATTAAATACATTTGGTTTTGGGGATATGTTTTGCAGAGTAATTAAAACCCTTTACAATAATGGAAGTGCTTCGATTAGATTAAAGAATGGCACTTCGCCAAGGTTTAGTTTGTCTAGAGGAGTAAGACAAGGGTGTCCCGTTTCACCCTATTTATTTCTTCTTTGTGTGCAACTATTGTCAGCATTTATTTGTGAAAGTGGTATTCAGGGCATCCATATAGCAGATCGAGAAATATTTATTAGTCAGTTGGCAGATGACACCACCTTATTTTTAAGAAATGCTTCTCAAATACCTGTAGCTATTAATTATATAAAACTTTTCTCTGAAGCTTCAGGTCTTAATCTAAACAGAAGTAAATGTGAATTAATGTCTATTAAAGATTGTACAGCATCTACTATTTATAATATTCCAGTTAAATCTGAAATTACATATTTAGGCATTGTGATTACTAAAAACTACAATGAAAGATGTACCTTGAACTTTGACCCGATTATAATAAAAGCCCAAAAAAGATTTAATGCATGGTTGCAGAGAGACTTGACCTTGAGAGGCAGAGTACTGCTCGCTAAGGCGGAGGGTATCTCCAGACTTACATATGCTGCTCTCTCTCTATATGTGGATAACAAAATTTGTAAATCAGTTGATAAAATTTTGTTTAATTTTGTGTGGAAAAACAAAATCCATTATGTTAAGAAGTCTGTACTAATGAACACGTATGAGTATGGCGGGTTAAATTTCCTTGATTTCTCCTCTTTGAACAACACTTTCAAAATTAATTGGATTAGACAGTTTTTGTGTAACCCGACCTCAATCTGGAATTTTATCCCCAATTATTTATTTTCCAAATTAGGTGGTCTCCCTTTCCTATTGATCTGTAATTATAACATTGCTAGAATCCCTTACAATTTATCTAAATTTCATAGACAGGCATTACTTGCATGGTCATTAATCTTTAAGCACAATTTCTCCCCTCACCGGTACTTCATCTGGAATAATCAAGACATTGTATATAAAGAAAATCTTTGTTTTTTAGTAATTGGTTTGAGAAAAACATTTTGATTGTTTCCCAGTTATTTAACTCTGAAGGTCTTATTTTGAGTTATGAAGAATTTTTATGTAAATTTGATTTTCCTGTAACTCCCAAAAAATTTTCCATTGTCATGGACGCTATTCCTAAAGGAGCTGTTATGCTTTTAAAGGACTCTGTTAGATCACCCAGTACTTTACCTATTTCTCTAGACCCATTTGAATTCCCAGTAGGGAAACTATGCTTTTTGTCACATCCCTCATCACGCAACTATAAGATTAGATCTCTTTTTCAAAAGGAGCTTGTAACAACTTCATATGTTATGTCTTATTGGAAAAATGTTTTTGATCATATCGATTGGAAAAAAGTATGGACTCTGCCTTTGAAATATATAATAACTAACAAGGTTAGAGAAATCTCATTCAAATTGTTACACAGATTTTACCCTGCTAAAGTATTTTTGAAAAGGTTTAAATCAGACATAGATACAAGTTGTTCATTTTGTGGTGACCCTAATGAAACTGATGTGCATATTTTCTGGGATTGTCCGCACACACAGCGATTTTGGATTGAATTCTCTAATATTATCAGTCGCAATGTGCTCCAGGGTTTCTCTTTGCTTTTTAAGGATGTACTGTTTGGCTTCTTTAATATACAAAAAGATAAAATTAACAAATATTTTATCATTAACATACTATTACTACTTGCAAAATTTCATATTCACCGCTGCAAATTCACTCAACAAAATCCTTTATTTATCATTTTTAAAAAGGAGGTTCAACAGTATATCCAAACTATTTCATCATCCAAAAATCTTAAGGCTTCTAAAACTGTCAATTTGTTTCATCTTTTTAATTTATATTGTTAAAGGTTTTGTTTTGTATTTTTTTTTTTATTTTATTATATACATGTATAATGCTGACATTTTTGTACTTTTGTGCTTTGTACCTTAAAGATGGAAGACATTCACAGATATTACTGACAGAGCAAATTGTTGTTTTTTGTTCAACTGGGCACCTACAGTGTCACACCGAGCTGACAGCTGACTGTCGACCAACATTAAGCTGTTGTTGAACATCGGACGGCCTATTTTTGTGGACCATCAGCACCAGTCAGACCTCATTGCTTCGTTGTCAACTGCTTTCAATAGAAAGTAGCTGAAACTACTCGCTAAATGTCGCTAGATGACATTCATTCTGTTTCAGTTCATACATCATACAGGCCAGTCTTTGGAACTAGAGACAGTTTGTCCAGGAAAATGATAGATATTTCATTATGAAAAAAGTCACTAAAGGGGTGAGAAAGTAGCTAAATGTAGTTACAACATCGCTGAATTGGCAACACTGCTGAATTGTTTTTTTTATTTTGGTTGATTGAGCATACTGATTTGAGAAGAGAAACAGTCTGATCGTCAGTTCACAGTTCACACGGTCTCATGAGCCTTATGAGCCTAATGAGTAAGAGTAACTACTACATATGTAATATGACATATATACACTAATACTGATGAAAGTTAGACCGTCTGCTGTCACTGAAACTCAATGCATGTGTTTTGTCAGATGGCACCAGGACTCGACATTAACACCAGTCAACCACCTTTCTGTTAAACTGTCGTAGCCCTGTGCCCCATACTGTATGTGATTTTAACAAACAGAATAGTGTTTTTAATATGAATAAAAAGTATTTTATACTTAAAATGTGGCTATTCAACAAGTCATCAATCTTTTTATTAATGACTTTGTTTGACCAGTCCTTGTTGAGCTCATTACCGTGTGGTGAATGAGACTAGTGATTCCCTCCTGGTCTTTTGTTTGAAACAGTCATCACTCATCAATTAGAGATGGAAATATGAAATTGGTCAAAAAGACCACCATCTAAAGTTGTGGATGCATCGCTTGACAGTAGAAGATTTTTGCATTAATGCGGTCTCTGATCCAACTTTCATGACCAGGGAATTTTAGGACTGGAAAAAAAGCCTTAGGAACAGAAAAAGGACTGGAAAAGCATTCTAGGTCAAAGAGCACAACATGCATTGGTCTGTGGATGGACAAAGAGTCCAGAAAGCAATTTTTTTGCAAAATGTTATTACTCTATATATATATATATATATATATATATATATATATTTTTTTTTTTTTTTTTTTTTTTTTGATTGCTAAAAGGTTAAAAAGAACAACATTTATTTTAAATAGAAAGGTTTTCTAACAATATACACTACTGATCAAAAGTTTAGGGGCAGTAAATGTTTATTCTTTTTTTTTTTTTTTTTGAAAGAGTTTAATACTTTTTTCACCAAGGATGTGTTAAATTAATAAAAAGTGATAGCATAAATTTACATTGTTATAGAAAAGATTTGAATTTTGAATAAATGCTGTTCTTTTTAACTTGTTATTCATCAAAGAATCACAGAATCACAGGTTCCAAAAAAACTGAAGAATCTGAAGAATGTGACACTGAAGACTGGAGTAACAGCTGATGAAAATTCAGCTTTGCATCACAGGAATAAATTATATTTTAAAATATATATATATATATATATATATATATATATATATATATATATATATATATATATATATATATATATATATTAATAACATTTTGCAATATTACTGTTTTTTTTTCTGATCAAATAAATGCAGCCTTGATGAGCATAAACATTACTGTAAAAAACAATTTGTTGAGTCAACTTAAAATAATTTGTAACCTGGCTGCCTCAAAAAAAGTTTATTCAACATGAAATGTTAAATTATACTAAGTAACTACTTAGATATTTGAGTTGAATCAACTTCAAATTTTAAGGCAGCTGGGTTACTTACCCATCTGTTAAGTTTAACAAACACAAATATCTAAGTTGTTACTTAGTACAACTTAACATTTCAAGTTGAATAAACTTATTTTAGTTGACTGAACTTAAAACTTTAAGGCAGCAGGATAACAAATTATTTTAAACTGACTCAACAAATTGTTTTCTTTTTACAGTGTATATAATTATGCTATATGAATTACAATATCAGTTACAATTAATATAATATAAATATAAAAAATAAGCAAAAGTCAGGCAATTTTATTTCTAAAATTCTTTGACTGTAAACTGCTTTAATTTGGATCTAGAGATACAGGGGAGTGGCTTCACTGCATCAGATATATGTCACTTTGCTCACAGCTGATTGGTCTAGTTTGGGTTTGGGTTTTACTATGGTGACAAAACCAGCTGAAAACCAATCCACCTTCTTGAGCCTGAAAACTTAGAGTTTGCTCAAACTAAACACGAACTTACCTGGGTAAAAACCAAAACTGGCTTTGTGCTACAGGCCACTGGTCCCGACTGAAACCAGACCAAACGAAGACAACACACGAGGAGTCAGAACTTGAAACATTAAACCATATTCAGTGAAATGACGACACCTCCAACTCTACTGACTGTACATTTTACTGTTTTTATTTGGTTATTTTTACGGATTTACCTTTGGTTATTGTCTGTGTCTGCAGTGGATTTTGTAAATGTTGTTGTGCAATTGTTTGCAGGATTACATGTTGGGGGATTTTCTCATATAACAGCATATAGAAATAACTTTATCGGTTTGTCTGATTAAATTAACCAGTCATTTGTATTACATGGCACAAGAACGGCAACTATAAAAACACAATAAAAAAAAAAACTCACCAACCACACACCACAAACACAAACAGAACGAAAGAAGGTGAAACATCTTCACTGGTTTCAGTCCACAAACTCTTCAAAACTGGCTCAGTAATAAAATGAGCCACGCTGATGTGAATCTGCCCTGTAGTGAAATGAAGTCAAACTACAGTCAGTTACAATAACTGCATGTTTATTCAGAGTTACTGCATGTGAATATCCAACTCTGTTTTTGGCTGATTCTATCTGGACATTAACTCTTTGAGCTCCAGTAGACAACGGTGTCAATAAACTGAGCCATAACATGTTAAAAATGTCTTTAACAACTGTTTCATCTTGTCATGAGATCCTGTGAGTGTTTGTCTGTGCTCTTTTCTCTTGTAACTGTCTTTAGGTCGTTTGTTGTTGTTGTTTAGCAGAAAAACTAAACCATTAACAGATTTAATGTTGTGTTTATTGTAATAAAATTTTGGTCAAATGGTTTTAGTAAATTTAAACTTAATCTCATTTGATAAAAATCTGTTTACTGAAACAACTTATTAAGATTCATTCTTGTTTACTTTGTTGGTTTTATTATTACGGTGTGTTACGACCCTTAAGATGGTCTAGGAGTTAAAGGGAGTAACATTGAGATTGTGGCAACGTTGCAGAAAGGAGGAGACGAGAGAAAACGCAAAGACAAAGTAACTGCCAACAAAAGTGGTTTTAATGTACAAAGTGAAAAGGAAAATACAAAATATATTTACAAAAAAAAAAAAAGTATATTTTCAAAAGTATATACATAAGGAAACCAATATTTACAAAGTTTTTACCATGTTGGGAAAAGAAAGCCAAAACAAAAATAACCCAACGCCAAAGAAAAGTAATAAACAACAACAAAAAGTCTACCTTATTTCCCAACACGTTCTCACTCCCAAGGAGTCACATACTGACTGTAACATTGAGTGAGAGGCGAGAGGCGAGCGGATCCATGCTCGAGCTTTTATTTGTGGGACGTGACAAAGACATGGTCATACAGGCAGGGTCGAGACAGGAGCAGACAGGAATATAACAGGCAAACGAAGAGAATAATCCGATAAACAAGAGCGATAAATCACAAGGCAGGTGGCTAGACAGACGTAAACGAGAGAACCAGGTGGGAGATCAAAAAACTAGGAACTTGGAACAGGAGCTAGGAATAACAACAATACAATAACAATCTAACAATCCGTGAAGTGCACTGTGAAGGACCGGGGGTTTTAAAGAACGCCTGATTGGTCACGGGGGCTGACGCAATCAGTGCGGTGGAGGATGGGAGATGCAGTCCGGAGTGTGGTGCAACAGTCAGAGTGTGTAGGTGAGGTGAGAGTGACATCTGGTGGTGAGCGGATAACGGGACACCGACCAGATTCGTGACATAGCCCCCCCCCCCAAGGAGCGGCTTCCAGACGCTCGAAGGGAATCACAGTCCAGGGGAGCGGTGGGGTGGGAGCGAGACAGGGCGAGGGCTGGAGGGCCAGGTCCATGTGGGGGGCCCAGTGATTGAGGCTGGACCGACAGAGCAGGTACCCTCCAGGGCGGGGCCGGAGGCGGAGCAGGAGGCGCAGGAGCCCTCCAGGGCGGAGCCGGAGGCGGAGCAGGGGCCCTCCAGGGCGGAGCCGGAGGCGGAGCAGGAGGCACAGGAGTCCTCCAGGGCAGAGCAGGAGGCGCAGGAGCCCTCCAGGGCGGAGCAGGAGGCGCAGGAGCCCTCCAGGGCGGAGCCGGAGGTGGAGCAGAAGGCGCAGGAACCCTCCAGGGCGGAGCAGGAGGCGGAGCAGAAGGCACGGGAGCCCTCCAGGGCGGAACAGGAGGCGCCGAGGCCCTCCAGGGCGGAACAGGAGGCGCCAGGGCCCTCCAGGGGTGAGCAGGAACTCGCGTCATGGACTGGGACCTGGTGAGAGCAGGGACAGAGGAGGCAGAGAGAACAGGGAGAGAAGCAGAGAGACCACAGGATAACGCCGCCTCCATAGGAGGTTCTACAGTCAATGCTGACACCTCTGGAGGCATTGGCGCAGCTTCTCTGATGGAGAAGGCCTCTGGAGCAGACCTGAGACCAAACGGGACCTCTGGAGCAGACTTGAGACCAGACAGGACCTCTGGAGCAGTCTGGAGACCAGACGGGGCCTCTGGAGCAGACTGGAGACCAGACGGGGCCTCTGGAGCTGACTGGAGACCGGACGGGGCCTCTGGAAACCGCGTTATGGCCTGGGACCTAAGAACAGCAGAGACAGAGGAGGCAGACAGAATAAGGGGAGAAGCAGAGAGGTTGTAGAGGGATGCCGCCTCCATGGGAGGATCTACAGCCAAGGCTGACACCTCAGGAGGCATGGGCTTGGCTTCTCCAAGTGAGGGGAGCTCTGGGGCAGACTTGGGATCAGACGGGAGCTCTGGAGCAGGCTTGTGATCAGACGGGAGCTCTGGAGCAGGCTTGTGATCAGACGGGAGCTCTGGAGCAGGCTTGTGATCAGGCGTGACCTCAGAAGCTGGCTTGTGAACGGACGTAACCTTTGGAGTGTAGTGTGCGGCCCACACAGTGAGAATGGTGACCGCCATCACACTGGCAGACATGATGTGACAAGGCTCTGGGAGGTCAGACGAGACATGGCGAGGCTCTGGACAGATAGACGAGGCGTGACGAGACACTGGGCGGTCTGACAAGACGTGACTTGACTCTGGGCCGTCAGGCGGGACGTGACTTGACTCTGGGCCGACAGGCGGGACGTGGCTTGACTCTGGGTCGTCAGGCGGGACGTGGCTAGACTCTGGGCCGTCAGGCGGGACGTGGCTAGACTCTGGGCCGTCAGGCGGGACGTGGCTAGACTCTGGGCCGTCAGCAATAACTTGACTTGGCTCGTGAAGATCAGTTGTGGCTTGACCTGGTTCGTGGAGATCGGCTGTGACTTGACTTGATTCGTGAAGATCAGTAGTGACCTGATTTGACTCATGGAGATCAACGGTGACTTGACTTGGCTCATGGAGATCAGCAGTGACTTGATCTGACACGTGAAGACCAGCGGTGACTTGAACTGGCTTGTGAAGATCAATGACTTTACTTGACTCAGGAACCACGGCTGTGACGCTGCTTGACTCAGGAACGACCGCCTCAGGAAGGGCGGCCATGATGGGTGCAGACTCAGGAGCAGATGACATGACGTGAACAGACTGTGACCTGACGGAGATGTCTTGAGCAGGCTGTGGTTTGGCTGACGTGGCGTTAGCGGGCATTGGCTTGACGTTGCTGGACTTGGAAGCTTGACTGGACTTGGAGGCTTCAGCTGTAGCCTGACTTGACTCCGGAGCAGTGGCTGAAGCTTGACTTGGCTCTAGAACAACAGCAGCAGCTTGACTTGGCTCATGAGGATCTGCTATAACCTGGCTTGACTCATGGAGATCCGCTGCACCAGGACTTGACTCATAAACAACATGGCTTGGCTCAGGAGCAACAGCGGTAACGTGACTTGACTCGTGGGGAACAACTGTGACTTGGCTTGACTTGCGGGGCACAGCTGTGACCTGGCTTGACTCTGTGTCTTGACTTGACTCTGGGGTAGCCGCCGCGGTATGGAGCAGCGCCATTTTAGCTGCCCATACTGTCACTAGAGGTGTGTCCAGCACGTGGGACATCATGACCACAGGTTCTGTAATGGCGGCCATATTGTGGAGTGGCCTGAAGACGGCGCCCATCTTGTGCAGAGGCTTGGAGACGGCGGCCATCTTGTGCAGTGGCTCTGGCGTGGCAGCCATCTTGTGCAGTGGCTCTGGGAAGGTGGCTGTAACTTGACTTGAGACAAGGGCGATGGCTCTGACTTGACTTGACACAGGAAACACCGCTGCAATTTGACTTGACTTGGAAACTTGACTTGACTCAGGAAGCACAGCTGCAACTTGACTTGACTTGGTAACTTGACTTGACTCAGGAAATGCCGCTGCAACTTGACTGGACTTGGAAACTTGACTTGACTCAGGAAACACAGCTGTAACTTGACTTGACTTGGGAACTTTACTTGACTCAGGAAACGCAGCTGTAACTTGACTTGACTTGGGAACTTTACTTGACTCAGGAAATGCAAAAATTGTTTGTGGCGTCGTGATCTGGCGTTACCACCAATCTGCGCGCGGGACGCGCGGCTGCCATGTCCGCGTTGTCGCGTTCCTCCTTCGCGACCTCCACAGTACACGGCGAGCCCACACACAATAAAGCAAAGTTCATAAATCCTGCGAGTGATGAACGCGGACCCTCGCGTCTCAGCCTCGCCCTTAAAGGCTGATTTAAGCCATCACAGAAAAGTTCAATTTTTAAACAGTCCGGTAGGGTGGAGTAGTTGGAAATGGAGAGAAATTCACGGATGTATTGATCCAGTGTTTTCGGTCCTTGTTTGATGCGGCAAAGAATCCTGTCTGTGTCCATATCATGTGAATGTCCGGGTAGAAAGCTGCTGGATCCTGTTGTGACGGATTGTTCTGTAACATTGAGTGAGGGACGAGAGGCGAGCGGATCCATGCGCGAGCTTTTATTTGTGGGACGTGACAAAGACATGGTCATACAGGCAGGGTCGAGACAGGAGCAGACAGGAATATAACAGGCAAACGAAGAGAATAATCCGATAAACAAGAGCGATAAATCACAAGGCAGGCGGCTAGACAGACGTAAACGAGAGAACCAGGCGGGAGATCAAAAAACTAGGAACTTGGAACAGGAGCTAGGAATAACAACAATACAATAACAATCTAACAATCCGTGAAGTGCACTGTGAAGGACCGGGGGTTTTAAAGAACGCCTGATTGGTCACGGGGGCTGACGCAATCAGTGCGGTGGAGGATGGGAGTGTGGTGCAACAGTCAGAGTGTGTAGGTGAGGTGAGAGTGACATCTGGTGGTGAGCGGATAACGGGACACTGACCAGATTCGTGACACTGACGATTAGTCAGGACCCCTTGGTGACGCGCAGGGTCCTCCATTGTTTTCAGTTGTTTGTCTTAATTTAATGGTTTGCATGCATTTGTAAAAATAAAATTATTTTATATAAATATATACGTTCATTGGAGCACCTAACCCCACCCCTGCCCTAAACCTACCCACCTCTGAACAATATGAAACATGCAACAGGCAAGTGTAAGTACAGGCACAGGTATTTATTGCAAAAACTGACCATAAACAAGCAGTATAAAAGCACTACAAACAAGTCCTGTTCCATTCCAAGTCTTCTGAAGCCATACGATATCCTTATGCGAATAACAGAAGGTTTTAATCGCTGAAAATGATCCCGCTCCGTTAACGCGCTCACATCTCATTCAAGAAGATACACCCGAGCATTAGCATGATGCAATCGGTCACGAGACACCCAAGAGCAAACAGCATCTCACAACCAAGGCTCGCTTCTTCTGGCGGCATTTTTTGAATTCGCGCACAGACAGACTGCAGTGCAGCGCACAGAACGGCAGACGGAGACGGCGATCGCGTCTATTCTTCTCACAAATCAGTCGTTTTGCTTCGGAACCATTGGAATATTAATACTTTTTGAATAAATTATGAATATAGTTGTAATTGCCTGTTATATCTTGTGTTTTGTTGACAAATGGTTAGGTTTAGGGGCAGTTGAGTTCAGTGTGTAAATAGTGTAATATAAATTAAACTGTTTTGACTGTTGGCATTGAAAAAAAAAAAAAATAATAAATACACCCCAACATATATGCAATAATAGCAATATTATTACCCAATATGTAATTTAATCATGACGATAAAATTCCACGTGCCTTTCGCGTCAGCGCATTGAGGCCAAGGGTTTCTTATGTTAAGTACTGGAGGACCCTGCACGTAGAAGAATGACGCTAAAGGGGTACCCTGAGCGTCCAGAAGTGACGCCAAAGGGGCCCTGTCCAATCGTCAATATGTGAGGAGTTAGGAGTGAGAACCTGTTTCCCAACCTCTAACCTAGCTAAAGGGGCGAAAGAGAAAACAAAAGAAAATAAATCTTATGCTTCCCATAATGTGCAATAAGTGTTTCAGTACAAAGAGTTTATAAATTGTATTTTTTTTTTTTATCCACAATTTACAAAAGTAATGAGGCCTTTAATACAAAAGCATATACATGTGGGGTTTTTCCTTGAGCTTAAAGTTTTTTTATGTTCTGATTCTAGAAAAAAAATGTATGTACATTTATAACACTATACTGTGTATTATATCACCATATACGTATATATACACTATTTTTCATTACAAAAAATGCATCAATAAAGCTGATTTCAAGCATGAATACAAAAGTAGGTTCTAGAGGCTCATAAAGCAGAAACTTCTTGTTTTGTTGTTGTTGTAGCTGGATCTGAAATGTCGATGATGTCAGAGTGATTGACGGGTGGGCGGGTCTTATGTTGTTAAAGTGAACTCGTCCCCTCCTGCTCATTCGCTCCTTCAGGAACTTCAAGCAGCGGCTCCATCTCTACAGCCGCCGATTCATCTGAAGGAAAATACAGAGACAATGATGAATTAAAAACAAAGATGCACTGATCTGGATTTTGTTATATATGAGATTCAAACTAAAAAAAACGAATGTCAGGCATTTATATCTAATGGCATATTTGTGAACTCAGTCATGCTTCTACGAAAATTTGCGAACTGAAGTGTAAAGATTAATTGGATATTTAACGCTTCAACATCTTGGATCTTTGTAGCCTTAAAAGCATTTCTCTCAGGACAATCACTGTTTAATACAGTCACTTGTTTGAACTTTTAAGTGAATTTACTGAATGAAGTAAATCACACACATCAGATCATCATATTGTTGTGAAATTAAAGGGTCATGAAACTCCAGACTACTTTTTCTGAGATTTCAGCAGAGGTGTTTGTGTTGCACATAATAGACAACAATGTGTTAATTTTAATTGTTGGAGAGAACTGGTTAATTTTCAGCTTTTTTTTTTGTGTTATTTTCATCTTCCAGGTTTGAAATCTACATTGTGTTGACGTCACAGTTGGTGATGTGGCATTGGACTATAGTACTTCAATGATGCATCAGTGTCTCATTAATGACAGAAACGTTCATGGATTGAAGGAGAGTGTTTGTTTTGTGCTTTGTAAGAGTTTGTCACACGTGATTCATTCATTTAGTGAGTGTAACAAGATTTACAGCTCCTTGACACAACCCATCAAAACGATTATAAATGCAAAATAAGCCTTAAAGCTATTAGAGGTGCAACAGTGTGTTCATGTATGTTTTCGATGCAGAGTGCAAACCGCTGTGCATTTATTTGTGTTT
>NW_026129250.1:33733-79632 GCF_022985175.1 Labeo rohita
TCTGGGAAGATGGCTGTAACTTGACTTGAGACAGGGGCGATGGCTCTGACTTGACTTGACACAGGAAACACCCCTGCAATTTGACTTGACTTGGAAACTTGACTAGACTCAGGAAACACAGCTGCAACTTGACTTGACTTGGAAACTTGACTTGACTCAGGAAACACAGCTGCAACTTGACTTGACTTGGAAACTTGACTTGACTCAGGAAACACAGCTGCAACTTGACTTGACTTGGAAACTTGACTTGACTCAGGAAACACAGCTGCAACTTGACTTGACTTGGAAACTTGACTTGACTCAGGAAACACAGCTGCAACTTGACTTGACTTGGAAACTTGACTTGACTCAGGAAATGCAGCTGCAACCTTATATGGCTCTGATATGGCAGCCGTGACGTGATGAAGCTCTGTTTTCACCGCCAACTTGTGAACGGGCTCCGCCGTCGCCGCCATCCTGTGAGCGCACGCCGCAGTCGCCGCCATTTTGTGCACGGGCTGTGTTGTCGCCGCCTGAGTATGATCGCGCTCCGGCGTGGCCGCCATTTTGTGAACGGGCACCGCTGTCGTCGCCATAGCTCGAGCGCGCTCCGCCACGGCCGCCATTTCACGAGCGATCCAGGCGGAAAACTTGTTTGTGGCGTCGTGATCCGGCGTTACCACCAATCTGCGAGCGGGGGGCGCGGCTGCCATGTCCGCGTTGACGCGTTGCCCCTTCGCAACCCCCACAGTACACGGCGAGCCCACACACAATAACGCAAAATTCAAGGAAGCAGCCAGAGATGAGCGCGGACCCTCGCGTCTGAGTCTAGTCTTTAGAGGCTCATTAACGCCATCACAAAATATTTCAAATATTATACAGTCCGGGAGGGTGGAATGGTTAGCGATAGATAGGAACTCACGGATGTGCTGGTCGAGAGAACGTGGTCCTTGTTTTATCCTGAATAAAATCCTGTCTGTGTCCATAACTTCTGAATGTCCGGGGGTGAAGCTGCTGGATCCTGTTGTGATGGATTGTTCTGTAACGGGGAGTGAATGACGAGGCGAGTGGATCCATATGCGAGCTTTTATTATATGGACGAGACAGATACATGGTCGTGCAGGCAGGGTCAAACAACAGTAAACAGGAATGTCGAAGGCTAGACGAGAGAATAGTCCATAAAGACGAGCGATAATCCAAAGGCAGGCGGCGATCAGTCGAAAATGGGGAGCCAGGCGAGGGAAACAAAACAAAACACAGGGAACTAGGAACTCGGAGCAGGAACTAGGAATACAACAATATAATGACAATACAACAATTCAACAATCCATGAAGTGCACTGGGGGGGACCGGGGTTTTTATAGAACGCCTGATTGGTCACGGGGGCTGACGCAATCAGAGCGGTGGAGGATGGGAGATGCAGTCCGAGATGCAAAGTAACAGTCAGAGTGTGTAGGTGAAGCGAGAGTGACCTCTGGTGGTGAGTGGACAACGGGACACCGACCAGATTCGTGACAATAACACATATTTTAAAATTGTATTGTATACCTACTGCTGCTGCTGCCATAAAAAAACACCCATTTAGAATGTTTATGTGCTTTTGTTCTCTTTCTGCTTTCATTCGCTGTGGTGGAACAGTTACGAAATTTTGATCTTGTTGTTCTTGTAAATACTTTCCAGCATTTAAGAAAAAATTCCAATATGCATGCAAAGTACAACAATTACCATATGGTGTTCAGCAGGGGTCAAAAAGGTTTTAAACACCGAATTTTGAATCAATTTTTTTTTTTGAACAATTTTTATTTTCAAACACTGCCATACAGGTTAAGACAACACTTAAATTTTTCGTTATAACTGGATAAATAAGTAAAGTAAAACAAAATATAAATAAATTAGCATAAATAATTCAATTCCCTTAACAAAACAAAGCAATACACACAAATAAATAATACAACATTGACATACTTTGTCTATATAATCTCAATATCCATCGGTTCCACAAAAGAGTCACCATATAGACTCTCCAAAAAGTCATTGAACACTTTTCAGATGGACCAAAATACATGAAGTTTGTTTTTCAGAAAAATATCTAGTAGGCAAGGCATGAGGTCATCCCCTTTATCCATTGAAACACGCCATGGGTTTCTTCTTTTTTTTTTTTTTACTAAGAACATGTAATTACACATTTAGCTTCCAACAAACAGAGAATTAACAATGATCTTTCATGATTTTAAAATTCAGAGAACAAATACGTAATTATACACAACCTGGGATTCAAGAGGAATTACTTTACCAATGATTTGACCGATTTCTTCTTCTAAACTCAGAAATGTGGATTCGGATGGCAATTAAGTTACCACACGATTTCGGTGTTTGTCAAAAAAAAAAAAAAAAAAAAAAAAAAAAAAAAATTTGGCTGGAGATTTTTACATGGTAAGAGAAAAACAGATATTTGTCACAGAAGGAGTCAGAAGACGTGGAAACATTCAAAAGTCTTTAATAAATGAAGCACAGGGATACTCCAACACAGGAACACACAATGAAGACATAACAGCTGACAGAGATACAAGGAACAGACTGGGCTTTTATACACAGGGTAATTGACTAAACACAGGTGACACAGATCAAACTAATTAGACAGGGGAGAAACTAGGTCACGGAGCACATGGGGATAAACACAACCAAAACAGTCTGTGGGCGTGACAATATTCTGTATTCCAACAGCAATAAAATCACAGACTACCCCCTGTAAATGTTGAAAATAACTTGCGACCCCATGAAAAACAATTGGGTTAAGACACACTCTCTCTGTTTAAATCTAGATTAAAGACACATCTCTTTAGCCAAGCAGTCACATAATGAATCTCATAATCTACTGCAGTTATATCTGATTAAGTGCACATTATCATTCTTTTGCTTGGGTTGAACAAATCATTCCTACTTGGTTTGAACAGCAGCTACACTAATTTTGTCTCCATTTGCTTCTCTGTTTATGCCACGGGATTGGCATCCCAGTCAGTAGGATATAGAGGTTTATCTGAACTATTCACATATTTTTTTTTTTTAACACCTGCACATTTGCTATAACTTAAAACTAATATATATATATATAATATATATATATATATATATATATATATATATATATATATGTTTGTGTATATTTAAATGTATTTCAGTTGTATCACTTAATAATCCACATAGGGCACTGGTGTTTGGCCCCTGATAAGTATTTTATTAATATATGTCAAGTAGTTTATTTTTATCACACCCCATATACTTTTATATCTACTTTAACACAGCATGTTAAATAACTGTATGCTGGTTTTCTGTCTGTAGGTGAACGGTTCACTTGTAATGAACATTTTCAGTGCTTTAACTGCAGGCATTGCCCTTTTTTTTACTTCACTGGATTTGGCTATAGGGCCGCTGTACACTTACCGTTACTGCAATGATTATCAATGTTATGATACGGGAAAAAAGTATGAGGTATGTCATCAACTGTTCTATTCATTTTTATATTTACAAAAAGATCACTGTGTGGTTAGTAAACTTGTCAAAACTCAAACCTTAATCTGTACTAATCTGTCCAGTCTTTTTCCCAACAAGTAGTTTATAGATCTCTTACTATTACTTTGCATGAAAATACAAAAAAATAGTATACAATGCATGAAAATATTGACATTATACATTAATTGTACATACATTAATTGAGTTTAATTAAACTCAGTCCAGTTTGATCAATAAATATATTACCGTATGAACTTTAAGAATAATAGATCATTGACTGCTGAGCAGCCAGTGTACCAGTTTAAATACTAATTATCAATTATTTTCTTATTATTTATGATAATGTTGATTTTTCTCTCAGACTCTCTTCAAGGGAATCAGAGGTGTATTGCTGTTATTCACCTTACTTCAGTTTATCATCTCCATCTGTTTGTCAGCATTTGCTTGTAAAGTCTCATGTTGCTGTTGTCCTCCTCCTCAGGTGAGTAATGCATCAAGTAAAGGGTTCCCAAGCTTTTTTGTTAGCTGAACCCCTCAGATATGTATATACATAATAGATATATATACACACTTGGGTTCACACTTTACAAAAACCAACAAACACTACAAGATACAATACAAAAACTTGTCTTACGTTCTACAGTAGTTAATATTACAACTGTAGCTTTTAACATATAATTCTGTCCACCAAAATGTTGGAAATTATGTGAATGTATGAATTATGTGAAATTATTTTCATAAATCCAGATGAAAGCATGTTTCCACACCAGGACAAGTGTAGATAATGATTTCTGTCTTTTGCTTTTTTTCAAATGCATTTAAAGTACAATGAGATCTAAACACCTGTAATACTGGAACTGTCTGCCAGTTTTATTGCATTTATACCATCTGACAGCAAGAAGGCATAAAACATTATATGTGCATTTTTCCAAAGATGCTGTTTGTTCCACATACTTTAACTACACAGCCCTCTGATATCAGGCCCAATCAAGAGCTTAACAGCTCAGGGGTAAGAGAGGCTTTAAAATTATTTGGCTTTAATGTTCAGTGTCTATGTACTGGATTTGTGTAAAGCACTCAAACATGGGTGCAATTGCTTAATAAGCAAGGAAGCTGACTGTATTTTTTTTCTTGCAGATACCTGTGGCCAACAGCTCTTCCATGAAACACAATTATGAAGAACCTACATACAGTAATTGTGAATAAATATTAATTATTAAAAAAAAAAGGTGGGCAAAGTTTGGTCCTGCAGGTGTGTGTGATGCTTTTGTGGGTTTCCCAATTATTTCCTGTCCATTATCTTTAATGTCCTTTCATCATTTTATCAGATAATAATTAACATTTTTTAGGTCACATATTTGTAAACAAAAACTATTCACGACTAGATGCTATTTCATGATTTTCTTTTTAGTGAAGTCAAGAACGTTGCATAATCATCAGTGAAACTGTATACATTGTTTTGGATATCTATAATTGATTCATACCATATAATCTGTAAGAATAAATTTCTTATCCATGTCTTGATTAAAAGGGAAAAATTGTGTTTCTTAAACAATGGTGATGGAACTGTGTCATTCATTCTTCAACCCTTTTTGCTTCAACAATAGTAAACAAATATAAACATAGATATAAGACAGGATTATGTTTGACGTCACCCAGATCAGCGTGGGGGTGGGCTGGGGGGATACAAAGATGTACAAGGGGTCACCAAGCTTACTCTATTTTGGGGGTTACAAACAGGGATGAAACGGTTACAGTTTGACCAATCAAGACTTCAGACTACAGTTTAATATACTGTATTATCATTAAAACCGTATTTGTTTACCACGATTTGAAAAAATCACATAAATACTGTCCAACCGACTGTTTTCAGAAAAATATCTATATTATTTTCGTTTTATCTTGCGTTATTCTGCCTAATAAAAGTTTATTAAGGGAGCTGCTGTGTTTACAGAGGTTACTGGGGAAACATCGCTCTGTACCTTATGTGCCACCTGCTGTCAGACAGTGGATTTATATTTTCTTTCAGCCTATCTCTTATCCCATTGTTGTTCAAACCAACACAAAAAGAAGGGTGAAATTTTTATGCACAGTTGTAAATTATAACCGGTTGACAGAAAATAATGTGCATTCTAAAATTCAGATGTAATAGACCTACCTATAATCATTCATCATTATGACTCATCTCTTTCCTTTAAAATTATTTTAAGTCTGAAAGGTAAGGTTTTTTAATATGTCATACATGAGCAATATCACACTCATAGACTTGAGATGTATATCAGCACGGCTGTGATTCGGCCATAGGCACGAGGCCGCAGTTAATCACAGTGTGCCGATATACAGCCATATCTCAAGTCTACGAGTGACGATTGACGTAACGTCGTAGAGAACGACTGAAGGGGAACGTCTCGTATAACTGTAACCCTTATAACTGTAACCCTCGTTCCCTGAAGGAGGGAACAGAGACATTACGTCCCTCTTGCCACAACCCTGGACTGCGCTAAAGATGCTGGTGTTTCGGCTCCTCAGCAAAAACCTGAGTGAGTGGATGCACGCCGCCATCTTATATACCCCTATGTACGGGGGTGTGGCGTGGCATGCAAATTCCACTCGCCATTTCTCATTGGCCTTTTCTTCTAAAGATCGGAGGTGATAGGCTCCCAAGGGAGACCCCAAATATGTCAGTATTGACGTAACGTCTCCATTCCCTCCTTCAGGGAACGAGGGTTACAGTTGTAACCGAGACGTTTTCAGGTCGTCGAAAAGACATCTATAAAAAGACATCCAAATTACGTCTAAATGTGGTTGTAAAGTGAAAGTTAAAAAGACGTATTTTTCAGGCCGAATTTCAACTGTAAATTCATGATTATATTTATCTCGTATTCAAAATAAGACAATTCACAAAAGAGCACAAAAACATTTATTGACACATTAAATACATCTTTCAAGTAAAAAACACTTTCCTGATCACAAATTAAGCCTGCACTTGATTAAATATACCGTAAAAACAGTAAAATTATAAAATATAACTATATGTTTTCTATATGAATACATTGTGAAAGGTAATTTATTCATGTGAACTACATTTTTATCTTAATTACTCCACTATTCAGTGTCACATGACCCTTCAGAAAATATTTTTAAGACGTGGCATCAAACGTGGCATGTCCTTAGTCCTTGTTAAACGAGACGGTCTGCTGGATTCATGGTTGGTCTGTGTTGATAAAGCTGCTGGATCTGTGGTGCGGCAGATCGTGGTCAAGACAGGTCAAGATCGTGGCTGCCAAACAGGAAGTCACCAAAGAAGCAGCAGAGGGAGTGGTAACAGAAAGTACATGGGCAAGGGCTCCCTCTGCTGGTGTGGTGTTACAAGGGTGAGTGCTGGTGTACCTATTCAGGTGTTCTTTTGTTAATGTATGGGTAGTTGTTGTGGGTCATAAATAAGAAAAAAGAAATAAAAAAAAGATATGAATAGATAAAAAAAGAAAAACTTAAAACTTATCTCATTTTTGTCACTCCGTATTTATGGCTTTCTGGACCAAAATCTCAGACTTGACAGGTGTATCAAAAAAAGTGTTTTTTGCCTGTAGTGTCCATTAAAGGAGTAGTTCACTTCCAAAACAAAATATTACAGATAATGTACTTATCCCCTTTTAATCCAAAATCTTTATGTCTGTCTTTCTTCAGTTTTAAAGAAATTAAGGTTTTTTTGTGGAAAACGGAATTATCTGTAAATTTTTGTTCTGGAAGTGAACTACTTCTTTAACCCTTAAATGCATACCTTGGGTCTTTAGCGACCCAGCACGTCATTCACTACCTTCTCCCTCCTTCATTTTTTAAAGTTTGACATCAACTTTCTTAGTATTCCTTAATCTATTCAGCAGCGTGGTTCCAACTTCCAATGAGACCCAGTGGATAAAGAACTTCTGGATGTCAAACGATACGTTTTTGTACCTCTGTCATCATTTGCAACCTGGAAAGACATGGCACAAACTATCGACAGTATGTATGTTTCATTAACATAGAATCCTTTCTGGATTACAATCCACCATCAAAATGATAAATTTAATTATTCCAGCTGCTGTAAGAAAAGGCTATCTGCCAGCTGCAGCATCCTCACATGCAATATAGTCTATCCGGGACTTTATGTTTACAGACGTGATGTCGTGATGCAAAGATGAACAGTGACATGCTTGTATTTCCCATGAAAACCTACTAATACCATTCAAATTAGAAAACATTATAAGTCTGTTTATGTACTTACTAAAATATTGATAACAGATCATTTTTAACCAAAAAAAAAAAAAAAAAAATAAAAAAATATGGACTGCAGCTTTAAATTCCTGTGAAGTACTTGCTTTGAGCACCAGCAAATCTGTCTAGCACTGTATGCCTCGCATTCTATGACAAACACTGAAATAAGAAAAAGCATGGTTTGCAGTACTTACATTAAAATAAGGAAGTGAAGTGACGTATGGCCAAGTATGATGACCCATAGAATTTGTGTTCTACATTTAACCACTCCAAGTACACACACACACACACACACACAGCAGTGGCCAGCATGCTGCAGTGCCTGGGGAGCAATTGGGGGTTTGGTGCCTTGCTCAAGGGTCTTGCCTCAGACATGGTATTGAGGGTGGAAGAGAGTGCTGGTTACTCACTCCTGCCAGACCTGAGACTCGAACTTGCAGCCTTTGGGTTACAATTTGGACTCTATAACCATTAAGCAGTCATGGCCTAATGGTTGGAGAGTCAGACTTGACCCGAGTGTGAAATATTAAAATAATTAGTCATTAAATAATAATTAGTAATAAAGTAATTAGTAATGTTTTCCTCATTTTGTGGACAAAATCCCCTGATCGGGAGATGTATGTGGGACATTAGTGCTCATCTGTTTTCAGTGCAGCAAATCTCGGGCCGCTTTATGTTATCTATATACTTTTCACAGCTGTGTTAAATAGTCCTTATAGAGATGGTCTTTCCACCCACCACTCGTTCAGTGTTGGGGGTAACACATTACAAGTAACCTGAGTTACAAAATCAGATTACTTTTTTCAAGTAACTGGTAAAGTAACACATTACTTTTTAACTTACAAGAAAATATCTGAGTTACTTTTTCAAACAGGTAACACCAGTTACTTACGGAAGTACAGAGGTATTGTGTGCGCTGTGTAAACATGATGTTACTATAGTTGTAGACTAAATGTGAACATGCATTAATTGATCTTACTCGGCATAAAACATTCAGTATTCCTCTAAATTAATAAAAACAGATAAATGCAAACTCAGAATATGAAGCAAACCTGCACTAATTAAATATGCTAAATAGCACAAATATCCTTCATGTAATGCCATTTTATTAACCAATGTCTTTGCTGCTGACCTTTAATGATCTGATTTAACCATACTAATAAGCAGAAATGACTCTAGATAGACTATCTGTGCTTTATTGTTTTTTGTTTTGTTTTGTTTTTTATTTACCTATTCATTTCACTTTTTGGTGTAAAAGGCCTTTTACATTTGCTAAAAACAGAACAGCACATTACTTTCCTTAAAAAGTATGTAACACAGTTAGTTACTTTTTTAGGGAGTAACGCAATATTGTAATGCATTACTTTTAAGAGTAACTTTCCACAACACTGCACTCGTTCCCGTTTCTCACACAATTTATTAGCTGATTTCATGACATGAACTCAGAAGCCTTTCTGCACTTTTTACCTATTTTTTTTTATGCTGCCATAAAGAAAGAGAAAGAGAGAGAGAGAGAGAGAGAGAGAGAGTTGCAGCTGAAGTTAAAAAGCCTAAAAATACAACTTTGATACAAAAAAAATACAACTTCTGATTTGTCCTTGGTAAAGACAACAAATGTCACTGCTTGTTATAAATCTTATTATTGAACATTTTAGCAAATGCGTGACATGAGAGAAATTATGGAGGTCAAACTTGTCCAGCTGCTCACATTTATATTTACATGTATATTCATACATTTCCATTAAGCAACACCAATACAAACACCAGTCATTCATCCAACATTTGATTAATTCATTAAATATTTGCATTTGACGCTATCAGAAGTTTGACTGTCAAAGCTTTGGCTGCTAAGCTGTATGGAACTGTGCGGCCATTAAGGAAACACTGCTCTTAAGGTTTAGACCAGATACAAAGGTGAATCTGTGTGGAAACTGCCTCAGGACAAGATATATTTTAATTTACGCCCATCTGTCCATCTGATGTGATGGTAGTTTATCTTCATCTTTCCTCCATGTTTTTGTTCTCTCTTTCACTTTCAGTTCTGAACACAAAGTGGCTTTTTATAAGCAATCAGTACATTGAACCATTCTTACATCTGCATTGGAAATTGAAGGCATTTTCAAATATATTATATAAAGGTGTATGATATTCCAGTGTCTAATATGTCTCGTAAATAGACTGCTTTGGTAATAACTCATCTAAAATATGAGCTAAAAAAAGAGTTTACTATAAAAGAAAATACAATATAACAGAATAGTCTACTGAAACATCTACTTAAAAAAAAAAAGTAAAATAAATACAATAATACAGTACCTTAAATACCTAAAACCTTAAAATATAAACTACTGTACTATATTTTGCATATTTAAAGTTGCATAATGTAATGGGGATGACAACTAATACAAATTATAAGGTCTTTGAACTTTATACAATATCATAATAATACACATCCTGCATTTTCATGCAGAACATAAAACTGACTCATTCAAAACGTAAAACATTTCTACTTATCGCATCTTACTCTACACAGTTTGTGAAAGTTAAAAGAGGCATACAAATAAGGACAAAAAAAAAAAAACGCCAACGATTCATCAAAAAGGAAAGTAAACATTTTAACCCTACCTGTGTGAATTAATTTTGTTTTAATGATCCTGAAATGTACAATTTGGACGTATTACAGCATTTAAAAAAATATTTAGTCTAGTTCAACTTAAATGTATATAATGTGGTTATACTGATTATACTGAATTCAACCAACCTGAAAAATCAAGTTTTACTGAAGCATACCTGTCAGTAGATGCAACCTCATCTCTCCGCTGGGTAAAATTACTTAATAAGTTTAATATGTGACCTTGGACCACATAACCAGTAATAAGTATAATTTAAAAAAAAAAAAGAGATTTATACATCATCTGAAAGATGAATGAATAAGTTTTCCATTGATGTATGGTTTGTTAGGATATTTGGCCAAGATACAACTATTTAAAAATCTGGAATATATGAGGGTGCAAAAAAATCAAAATATTGAGAAAGTCACCTTTAAAGCTGTCCATATGAAGGTCTTAGATATGCATTTATGTAAGACCTTCATATATCTTTCATTCCTTCGTATTCAACACATAACACTGAACACATTGCCCTCTAGTGGCTTCCTGGAGTAACAGGCACAATCAATTGATATCATCACATCCCCTTTTCTTCAAATAAACATAAACAAGTAACTTAGTATTATTTTATAAACATGTTGACTTGCGCTTAAACTAACATTTTAACTCAATGTCTATATTTGAACTGTTGAACAGTCAATACGAATTAAATACAAACATTAACATTTACTCTTTCAGCAGTTTCTTACAGATTTAATCTGTCAGGCTTTTTAATGTGTCTTGTAGATCTTCTAAGTGTAAATGTCTGATTGTCTGGTATTTGTGTTTCGTAGTTTGAATCAGTGTTGCAGTCATTTGTTGTGGACAATGCAGTTGACTCAGATCTTGCATTGCATTGATTCAGGTCTTCTCTTTCTTTTTCAGTCCTTAACAGATCACATCTGTTCCATCTGAAGACTTGTCCGTCATTAGTTTTCACAGTATAAGATCTTGGAGCTACTTCTTGCATGACTGTGGCTTTCTTGCTCCAGTTCTCATCATCTTTGATTCGGACAACATCATTCCTCACCAATGGTTGTAGATGCTTTGTAGCCCTGTCATAGTAGAACTTCTGTCTATCTTTCAATTGCTTGAGTTTCTGCTTCATTTTCACATTTCCTTTTCGTTTGGCACAAGACGGCAATGTAGCGCGAAGTTTACGATTCATCAACATCTCAGCTGGGGCCATACCACACTCTAACGGAGAGGTTCTGTAATTGAGCAGAGCAAGGTACGGATCAGACTTTTTTAGAAGTTGCTTGAGAATGTGAACTCCTTTCTCAGCTTTGCCATTTAACTGAGCATTTTCTGGACTTGAAGTGACATGCTTGAGGTCATATTGCACTGAAAAGTCTTGCCACTCTTTGCTGCTGAAACATGGACCATTGTCACTGACGACAGTCTGTGGTATGTCATGTCTTGCAAAAATTGATTTTGCATGTGTTATTACACATTTTGATGACATGTTCAAGAGTAAGGCCAATTCAGGGTAATTTGAGTAGTAATCAATCACCACTAGATAGTTATTGCCTTTCAGATGGAAGAGATCCATTCCAACTTTCTCCCATGGTGATGTTGGTAAGTCCGGTATTATCATTGGCTCCTAAGTTTAGGAAAATTATTTCTGTATTTTTGACATGTGTCACACTGTCTCACCATCTTTTCAATGTCTTTGTTGATTCTATACCAAAAGACCGTCTCTCGCTCTCCTCTTACATTTTTCAATGCCGAGATGACCTTCATGAATTCTGTGTAGTATGTCTTGTTTCAGGCTTTGAAGAATGATGATTATGTTTTGTTTCAGAAGAATTCCATCCACCACACATAGATCACCTCTGATTTCATGGAATTTTGGAGTTGAACTCGTCAGCCATCTATTATACATGTTGTCAATGACAGCTTGTAACTCGTCATCTTTTCTGGTTTCTTCAGCTATTTGCTTCGACTTTGCATCTGTCTGTCAAAAAGAAGTATACTTCAAGTTTATTTTATTAAATATACTTAAGTAAAGATCAAGTATATTTGTAAGAATATTTTATACAGTAAGTATACAGATATCAGTGTACTAGTGGTATACTTGTAAGTGTACTATTTCAGTACTCCTTGGGACTAAATTGGCCCATTTTTTAGTATATAAAAGTATATTTTAAGTATACTTCAAGTAGTCAACTTTTTCAAAAACAAAGTTTTTAGTTTGTAGTGCAACTATACTAAAAGTGGACTTATAGGTATACTGATAGTTAACTAATTAAATACAGGTAGTAGCATTTTTAGTACACGTTGAAGTATAGTCTCAGTAAACTACTAGTGCTTTCTTCATTTTGTTACATTTTATAAAGTTTATTTTTAAAGTTCCCAATTTCCTCAAGTTTAGATGAAAAGTCTATAATATACTTTGGTTAAAAAATCTCAATAGTAGTGTAAAACAACACCCCCTTTTACCTTGTCAAAATGAGCTCTGCAAAAATCATCCCATTCTGAGGGATTGTTCCTTTAAATGCAAATGAGTTCTGCTCGCCCCACCCCTCTCTTCTCTCTGTGGAGTGACGAGCCTGTTTACTTTAGCTGCATTTAGCCGCTAAACTTGCTAACTAGCATGTTATTAGAAAAAGCGATGGCAAAGATTCATAAAAAAAACCTTATGCTCACTTCTGCTGTAAGTGAAGTTGGATCAGGAATGATTCACACAAACATAGACAGATATCAGATATATGTAGATCAGGAGCTGCATTCCCTTCACAAACAAATGTAATTCACTGCATCTTTAGCTGCTCAGATGTCGGGATTAAATGACGACCACTACGTACATTATTACATCCAGCAACACAACACCTCAATCGCTCAAATGGAGATATTCTTGTCTAACTTACATCCCTGCTCCGGCATCGAAACAATGGAGGTCAGACTGTGACAGCTGATCTGAGGTAAGACGCTCGTGTCAATCAACTATCGTGAGAGCGGCCTCTGTTGTTGTGACACCACACCAACAGGCATCTGAGAACGGCTCGATTTGAAAAAGGGAATATTATTTTTACAGCTTAATTAAAAACCACTGCATGGATTTTTATCATTATAGGGTAGGTTTGTACATACACTGCCAACACACATTAATGTTCAAACAACATGAAAAGTGAACTTTGCATCCGATGACCCCTTTAAAAAAATATTTCTTTGAACTGCTTTTGTTCTCATTGCCTCCCTTATTTGTCACGTTCAAGAGCTGGTCGTGACAAATATGGGGACTCGTCCACTTGCCGTAATTGAGAACACCTGATTTTTTTTTTTTTTTTTTTATGAGGAAGTGTTTAGCACGTTCTGAGCATGTGCTGTGTTAGCTTGGGAGGCTCCGAGTCACAGTTGTTTGCAAAGTAAAATATAGCATTCGATTAAGGTAAACTTGGGAAGCATGTCATTAAAGAATTGGTTAACACAGTATGCTAACTGAATTGTTGGGACTTACTGGTCAAGAAAGAACGATCTTGGTAAGTCACAAATGAATGACATACTGATTGGAGCCTATATAATTTAATGTAGATGTTTATCAGCGATTATTTGTAATTTTGCAAGTTTTTTCATGTGGTAATTTGCTAGGGACAACAGAAATGTAAGTTATGACTTTCAATATTGAAGAGTTTATTCGTAATCCATCGGAAGATCTTGGGAATGAGTATTCAAAAGAGCAATTGTTAGGAAAAACATTTTTTTCTAAGGAAAAAAATGAACAAAAAAAAAAAAAAATAGAAGCAATAAATGAAATTGAAAAGAAAAGATTGGAGCTTGAGCTTTATATATTGGATTTGACTAAAACAGACTGAGGACTCGTGGCTGACAGACTGAGCTGCTGAACGGAGATTTGCTAAGTGTATTTGTGCATTTGTGTTGCCTTTATGCACAAGAGCGCACACTTTATTTTGAACTGTGAAATTCTGAATAAATTACCACAAGCCTCAGTCACACTGACTCCGACTTCTTCCTTTTCTCTCATGAACCTTACCACAAGTACTTTTCTAGAAAGTTTAATGTTTACCAACTTAACTATTCGGTCATTGAGAAAGAAGCTCTAGCTATAATTTGGGCACTGAAACATTCTGAGGTTTATGTGGGCTCAGGTGGAGGACCATTTGTGTTTTTTACAGATCACAGTCCTCTAACGTTTCTTCATTCTTTGCAGAACCCAAATCAGCGACTTATGAGATGGTATATCTTCCAGCAATCTTAAGTTTTTTTGTTTTGTTTTGGGTGGTAATCCTGAGTGGGGGTACGCTTCAGTGTTCTTCAGCAGTCCTGGTTATGGGATTGATGAAGTTGCTGAGCTCAGTGTTTAAAGTTGCCCGGAGCTCGGCAAGCCGCTGAAGACTAGATAGTCTCTAGGTAGTTGTGATGTTAGTTAGGAGGCTGGGATGTACGCTAGATTTTATTTGGGGGGGTTTGAACATTAATGTGTGTTGGCAGTGTATGTACAAATCTACCCTATAATGATCCATGCAGTGGTTTTTAATTAATCTGAAAAAATAATATCCCCTTTTTCAAATCGAGCCATTCTCAGCAAACCTGAAGATTCAGATGATAATTCACAGTGAACAGAAGCCTTTCACAAGCCATCACTGAGAAAAGAGTTTTAGAAAGGAAACTTAAGTCACATAAGGCGTCACACTGAAGAGAAGATGTTCACTTCTCTAAAAGCAATAGTTCAACCAAAAATTTAATTTGTTATCACCCTCAAGTTGTTCCAAACCTGTGCTAGTTTTTTTTTGATTTATGACTCTAATTGGACGTACACGTGCACATGCTGATTTCTAACATGAAGACCAGCATCCTTTTAAGTAGTCCACAGGTGCTGGAGAGTGTTGATTTGGTGTAATTGAGATGTGAGAATCTGTGTGTAGTAGAAAAAGTTAGCAAGATGTTATATTCTGGTATAGAGTGCTATTTTATTTCTTTGCTCTCTAGTTAATGTATGTTTTTTTTTTTTTTTTTGTCTTGAAGGAGTTGACAGACACGTATGGAGAAGGAGGAGGATTAAGATATCTTCAGAATTATTTTTTTTTTTTTGCGGTTTGTAAGAAGGGGGGGTTGATTTCCTCTCCACGTCTAGTGTATAATCTAATGTAATGTAATCATATGAAAATGTAATCATAGTTTTCCTAAAGCTAGAATATTTATTCTGGTGTTCATGTTACAAGCAATGTCTGTATTTGGTGTCTGAGGGTCTGACCCATGTCAGGAATGCAGTATAAGAGTTTACTCATTTATCCTGGCTTCCAGAGAATAAATATGTATTTGTTTTGTAATTGTAATTTTCTCATATAGTCAAATTAGCCAAGAGCTATTCAGCCTAGAAGAGGCTGCATGTTCTCTATGTGTGTGTGTGTGTGTGTGTGTGTGTGTGTGTGTGTGGGTATAAACCCTTTAAGTAACACTGAGATTATGTATTTTTTTCTAAACAATCCCACTGTTTGCATTTTAATACTAATGATTTCTACACCTAAACATTAAAGTTCTGTCTTTTAGTCAGAATCTCACACTTTTTCATTTGTAGTTCTTAATATTTTTAACACATCCCAGCAAAAACAAAACGTTTTTACAACTCTTCACAACGTTGTATTTTGGTTGCAATTGGAAATGTTGTAGTACAACGTTTTAAAAATGTTTTTTAAAATAAAGGAAAATATGTTATCAAAATAAAACGTTTTATAAACGTTGTATAAATACCAACTGGGAACGTTTTCTTTAAGTAGTCGAAAAAACGTAAATGTCACGTTAGTCCACTACGAAAATGAAACCAGACCAAACTACAACCCAGCAAACATGCCCGCGCGGGCCCACTGCGTGTTTACTGTGGGACAGTGCGGGCAGAGCAAGCCCACACTAAACACTGTGGGCCCCCTGTGGGTTAGCCCATGCGGAGCCCATACCAGTTTGCTCAATTGGGGCCCAATGGGGATTTTCTGTGGGCAAGCCCACTTTTTAAAAATGTTTTATGATTGGATTCTAATCAAAATTGTTGTTTTTTTTTAAATTATTTTTATATCTATGTAGCGTCTGGACCAATCAGACATACATTAATTGTTACATTTAACAAATAGTCTTTAAACCCAAAAAGACCAGCTACATGCTGGAGCTCTGGAGACAACCCCCCAAAGCAACTAACACCCCAAAAGGGCTCAGTTGCCAGGACACTATCTGATAAGAGGTTTTATTGCTTCAAGGAATGCACATCTGCCCATGCTACATTTTCCATAGGAAAGACACAATGCCTATAGAGATAGACTCTTTCCTATTCATTCACAAACCTTTCTTTGACCTTCCTATCACACATAGCCCAGGTCATTGTGTAGAGTACTACTGCATTGTATGTTAATTTTGTCTGTTGTATTTGTATTTGTCTTTCTACTGTTTTATGCATGCGTTATGATAGATGACTAGTCGTATAACCCACCTATGTCATGCTTGGTTTCTTTGAATTCATATTTTGATGATCTAAAAGATGGTGTAAATTAGATGTTGATACCTACGCAACATATTAGTGTTTTAAGAAACCTTAGTAGTTTTTGCATCAACACCCAATCAATTGCATATGCAAAATACCATGCTCACACACAAAGAGTTGTAAACTTTCCCTCCATTGGTTCATGGACCTCCTGGAGGCACAGCCTCCAGAGAGCTTAAAGGCATCGACCGATCTCTCTTCCTTCCCTCTTTACTCTCTTCACTCGTCTGCAACATCTTCCGATTGCTGCCCATGTGGAGGAACCCACGGGGAGCCTGAGCCGGCACAGGGCGTGCCCGGCGGGCACGACAGGCCCAACATACAGAGCTGTGGCTCTCGACCACAAAGAGCCAGACAGTTCCACTCAACCCTGGAATTGAGCTAGAACTCTTCAGGACTTCCCTAAGCACGCGCCAGGCCTTGCGGCCTTGTCTTTCCATTCCCCAAAGATCACAGGACTTCAGCTGGGTCCCTCTCAGCTCTTGGTTCTTCTTCACTTTTCACATGGGAAGAAACTTCCAGTCACCAATGAGTCAGGACATCTTTGGAATTCATCACTCTTCAGACCCGGAAGAACGTGATTGCAATTCCAAACCCACCACTGCTCCAAACCATCTTTCACCAGAGACTGCATTTGGACACTTGTTCAACGACCAAGGCAATGCAAGTATCGTACATTTAACTAAACAAACAGAGGTTTAGTATAAGCTGTAGACAGCACTGATGGATTCACTCAGGTGGTTAACTGACTCTTTTCATAGCTTCATTTCCTTGTCTCTCTCTAACTGCTTCTCACTGACCCTTCCCCCATGTATGAGTGATTTTTATGTTTGTTTGTTTAGATTAGTTATGTGTTAGTCCTTCATTAATAAACTATTGTGCACAAATTACATGAGTTTTGATTCTGATTCTGCATTGCAAATTAATGTCCCTTTACGATTCCGATTTGAGCTACATGCTCTAATGCAACGACACTTTAAGGAAGTTATTTTCTGTGGCCAAGAAAATATAATTTCTTGGAGTTGATATAAAGATTATACTGAATGTTCGCTGAGCTAACAGATTAGTTGATGGAAAATTGATTCTGCTACAGTTACTACTGGCAGCTGATATAAGTAATTGTAATTAATCATAATTAATTGTAATTATTTATATACATTTCCCTTTGAGCTAAATCGCGACATCTACATGCAAATGTTACATTAAAATTGTATTTCTGTGACAATGGCAGTAAAATGTAAACAATAAGTTGTCCATAACAAAAAATGAATACAGTTGTACTCATGAATTTACATACCCCTTGCAGAACATACTGAATGTTAATAATTTTAACAAAATAAGAGGGATTATGAAAACTGTATGTTATTTTTTTTAGTAATGTCCTGAATAAACTATTTAACATGACAGATGTTTATATATACTCCACAAGACAAAATAATAACTGAAATTATATAAATGACCCCGTTCAAAAGTTTACATACCCTTCAGTCTTAATACTGTGTTTAGTTTCCTGAATGATCCACAACTGTTTTTATCTTTTGTGATAGTTGTTCATGAGTCCCTTGTTTATCCTGAGCAGTTCATCTGCCTGCTGTTCTTCAGAAAAATCCTCCAGCTCCTGCACATTATTTGTTTTTTCCAGCATCTGCTTTTTTGAACACTTTCCAAAACTAACTATGATTTTGAGATCCATCTTTTCACACTGAGAGCCGTTTTCTGAGGTAACGTTAATCTCTGAGGTAATAAATCCTTTAAAACTGCACTTGAATTCACTGAATTAAATTAGTTTACGTCCATTTTGGTCTTAATTTGGATTATTGTCGTTTTCCGTTGCTGTTTACGTGATGAATTAATAATAACCGAGCAAGAAGGAGCAAATCTTTGACAGAGCTCCAGGGAGTGCAGGGCCCAGTGAGAGGAGTCCTCAGATGCTCAACCAGGAACGGCAAGCTCAAAGATAACCCTCTAAGGTGAGGGAAGCATTGCCAGGCATATGGAGGCAACAGGACGGGCCTATTCAACTCGGTATGGTTGCATAAGAGTTCCTGGGAGCAGCAATCTCAGCCCACAGGCTGAGGCGTTCCCTACGACTCAAACTGGGAACGGGAGGTGCATAGCTAGCCCTCGCAGTGAGAGGAGCACACCTTATTTATAATCTAATTAACGTTCTGATTTAGTTATAATTGATCATTGCTCAAGTCCTATAAAATTATTTAATACATTCCACTGTTCAGTAGTTTGGGGTCAGTATTTTATTTATTTATTTATTTATTTTTTAATTAAGAAATAAATTTTTACATTTTAAATGTTTAAGAAATTATTTTTATTCAGCAAGGATGCGTTAAATTGATGAAAACTTTTACATTGTTGCACAAAAATCCTTTTTCAAATAAATGCTGCTCTTTTAAAAGCATTATTTAAAGGATCCTGAAAAAATATATCATGGTTTCCTCAAAAATATAAAGCAGCACAACAGTTTTCGTGACTGCTGATGATAAGAAATGTAGTTTTGTTAAGCATAAGAGAGTTCTTTCAAAAACACTGACAAATCTTACTGACCCTAAACTTTTAAACAGTAGTGTTTTCTGCTTTTTTTTTACGTGGCTGTGAATAAATGAAAGTATTTGAAATTTATGACTCTTAATTTATTGCTTCTACTTTCAGCGTGCAGTTATTCTGCATATGCATTAATAGTAATATTGTGGCATTTTGCAGGTACAAAGTAAAAGCAAACTAATTTTGTTATTTGTTAAGGCCACAATGGCCATTCACAGGTGCCCCCACCCAGCCTACAGCATCCCCACACTTTCCCCACTGTGCTCACACCCAGCCCACAGTGGATATAGTGTGGGAATTGTTATGGGCCCACAATCTGCCCCATTGGGGACCCATTCTGCTTTGTGTGGGCCAGCCCACACTAAACCCACACTTTTGGGCTGTCCCACTCGGGCCCCACACGGGCCCCATAGTGTGGGGCCCACACGTGCCCCGCATTTCACGCCGGTATTGGGGCCCACAGTGGGCTGCCCGCATGGGTTCGATTTTTTGCCCGCAGTGAGCCCACGCAGGTCCCAAACGGGCATGTTTGCTGGGTGTCAACTTATTCTACTAACCCTAAACCTAACACAACAGTCTGCTCTGAGAGTTAGTAGACATGTAGTTGCATATAAATGAGAATTAGTTGACATGTTGCAAAATTACTTATAGTTAGCAGAATGTCTAAAGTGGACTATCAAAATAAAGTGTAATCATATTTTTCTTCATTACACGTCTTGGTTTTATTTCGTATCACTGCATGTTAAAATTGACTTTGTTATGCAGACACAACACGTGCCTCATTTGCAGTCTATTTAGCCTAAAGCATTTATCTGAATATTTATAAGATATTAAATATTCAACATATTTTCTTAACCTGTTTTGCATCTATTTTTTTTTTAATTCATAAATTAACGATTAAAACAAGTTTTTTAACAGTGACATCCCTTTAATCTTGATCAACAACTAATGATAAACGAACTGAAGCAGAATCGGTCCGTTATCATTATGTCAGTAGCCTTCAGTTTTAGGTTATAACTGCATCTGTCTCGGATGTAGACTGGTGAAGATTTATTTTAAGAACCTATAGGCCTATAAATGTGTTCTATTACTGACTCATATCGATATGTTTGTGAGGTGTGTTGAATGCACTACATGACAGGGAGGCGCCCGCGTGATCGCTTGCATTTTTTTCCCTGATAATGAAACAACGAATCATAAGTCCCAAACTCATAATAGGCCTAACTCATAATAATAAATAATTAAAATGTCTCATTTTTTCCAGACACATTCATAATCATTAGGCGACTTTTGCATGTGCCTTATTAAATACACGTAGACGTCTCTGCTAAACTTTTTAGCATTTTATTGGCATTTCCATAGACAGATGAATTCCGCTTTCAGAACTGTCAAGTCGGTAACATAGAGATGTCACGTCCGTACAATTGATTTTTCCTCTGAAACACAAAAACGAAAATTGAAATAAAAAAAGATATTTTATGAATAGATAATCTTTCTACATCCGGCAGACATTGTTGCTTATGGCATGTGCATTGTAAATTGCAGAAAGTCTACAGAGTATATTGTCTCCCCAAAAACTCTGTCTTTTTTGTCATGTCCATCTAAAGTATAGAACACTTTTACTCATACTTTTTACACGTTTATAGTCTGCATAAAGACATGTTTCAATATAGCTTACTGGTAGGCATATACATTCTAGTTTATGTATCTAATTTATGTTTTAGAATTTGCCTGCGAATGTTGCTGGAATTGCTCTAATGTGATGCTGGTCTTTGAAATAGGCTACTTGCTTTTTTGTCCAAAGCTGTTATGCTAGTTGTTGAAACACTGCAAAAAACAAAAACAAGCAAAAAAAAAAAAAATTGTGAACGTTCATAAAATTTTGTGCTCCAAATTTTCGTTGTTTTTTTTTTTTTAAAAAAAAAAAATATAATATATATTGGGCAGAACTGACTTAGGTGTATTAATCCGGCCTTCTACAACTGCAAGCAGGCTCTCTAATGAAATAAGGTGGTTGAGCGTTCATTAAAAATATAAACTATTAAATTAAATTATTAAAACTATAAAACCTAAAATTCTTAAATGATAAAAGTCCTGCTTTTTTTTATCCGACTATCACGTGCAGGGGTGGCATTTTGCACCTGTGATTGGGCCATAGAACAAAAAAAAAAACAGCTTAAATTTATAATTTAATAACAATTTAGTTAAGATTTTAATTATTTACTTATTTACTGTTCGAAGTTTGTTTGTTTATGTAAATTGACTCTATGCACAATCACTTCCGCGTTTGGTCTCAGTCCGCTCAGTTACATCCGGTGCAGCACCGGAAGCCGTTTTCACTATTGGCGATAACTGTGTGAAAATGGCGCAGGAGAGGATCGATGACATACTACACTCGCTGTTTACAAGAGCTTCCCTGGATGACTGTGAATGACGTTAATTGTATCCTGAGACAATCAGCTCAACAGTAAGAAAGAGAAGAGCTTCAAATGATAGATTTAGAGTTACATCGACAATTTCGAGGGCGAGTATTCTCATGCTATAATGTTATACGAATATTGATTCTAGCTGTCTCCGTTTCTCACAGTTCATATATGTCTTTGCATTATTTGTATTTATTTACTTATTTATCTATCTATCTATCTATCTAGTTCAGGGGTGGTGAACTTCGGTCCTGGAGAGCTGCAGCCCTGCATAGTTTTGCTTCAACCCTAATCAAACGCACATGAACAAGCTATTCAAGATCTAAAGGGTTACTAGAAAGCAACAGACAGGTGAGTTTTAATTAGGGTTGGAGCTGAACTCTGCAGGGCTGCAGCTCTCCAGGACCGAATTCGCCACCCCTGATCTAGTTACATTTTATGTACATTGTTTACATCTTATATGTGATTTTTTTTATTAATATACATTTTGGATTTTACTTTATGAACGTTACTAACTATAAGTAATATCTCAGTTTCTAGTAAGGATCAGGTAACAGGAGAGATCTGCGTGAGGGCGACATGTTTCAGGTCGATGAGGAAGTCAGAGAAGCCGCATAGTTTGGGAGTAGGAGGACACAATCAAGACTTTAGCTAAGCAAAGTTAACGTTTCACCGATCGACCTGTGTTGTGACAGATGTTGCTTGTGCAGCCTGTGTTGCCACAGCAGAACTGTTTTGTGTCTCCGTGCAACACAGCGGTGTTTTAGTTACTGAATAAATCCACGCTTTTTAACGAATCAAGTGAGTCAGTGATTCAATAATCCATTCATAAACAGTTGCTTGCCTCATTTCTGAATGAATCAGCTGTTTGAACGAATCTGTTGAACTCACTTATTCAAACAGCCATTTGCTGTTTCAATTTATTTTCATTTCATTGCCTACAGGTGTAGAAAACACACAAACTAACAAAAACATAAGACAAATAATAATTTATATATTGTATTTACACATCATCACTGTACAGGAAATGTTTAACACTGTATCAGAGATATTTATATTTACATATTTACATTTTTGCATTATAAATGTTGTTATATTTATATGTTTACTGCAGTACAAATGTTCAAAGTTATTTATATATTTACATGTTTACAGTACTGCAGTGCAAAAGTTCAACGTTATGTATATTTACATGTTTACAAGCAACATTGTATAAAATATACATGTTTATATTATTTATTACGAAAATAAATATAAAATCATTAATATCCAACAAATGTAATCTTGTCTTTAATCCTCTGCCCAAGCTTTTACTAACGGGCCATTCTGGTAATTACTATAATGTATAACTATATAATACTATATTGTAATACTTAAATTATGAATCACTGTCAAATTAATCTTATGAAAGAGTTTTGCCCCCAGTATACTTCGCTATAGAATGCGCTATGCGGAAGTAAATAGGCTGACGGAGATTCTATCGGAAATACGTCAGCAGCGTTCGTGCATAAGCTGTGTCCCAAAGTGGAGTGCACGCACTTCGAAGTGCATGGACTTTGAAGGCCACGCCTCCGAAGTGCATGAGACGCTCCACCTTCGCAGAATTTCCTAATTGCGCCACCAGGTGTTCCCGATTACCGCTCCTGTCGCATAGCAACGGTGCGAGAGGGGAGCTGCCATCCTGACAGGTTTACGCCGTATTTCCACTACAGCATAGCGAGTGGAGCTGAGTGGAGTGTTTTCCATTCATTCCTATGGAAGTTAAGCACACACGCATTGCGCAAGCGTTTAAGTTCAGCTTCCATAGGAATGAATTGAAAACGCCCGCTCCGCTCTGCTCGCTACGCTGTAGTGGAAACACGGCGTTAGACGTTTAAGTTATGGAGCCAGCATTGGTCATATTTTTTTTTTTTTATATTTTATGTTTTACTGGAGGAGATGGTGGGGATGTACCTCAGCCTTGGCCAAGAGCATGGTCGGGTAAATTATATTGTTTTGCTGCATCGTTGCTGGATTACAATTCTAAATGCATTCATTGCGTTTGAACCGACTTGAATAATGTAAAGATACATATGAAAAAAATACAAAACCATACACACAGAAATATATAGCAGTTCAAATACTGACTGATATGTTACCAATGTGCGATTTTATAATCGTTTATTGTCTTGATGGTGAACATATTTAGAAACCTGATTTTAAGTAACCATAAAAATAAAACTGTTAATAAATAAAAACAAATTATGCATTGTTCATCTCAATGTTCAGCGGCAGCAGAGTGTTTGACATGCCTCGTTCCACTGTCCACCGCATTGTCCACCGAGTTGCTGAGGAGTTGGTGGCCATTCGCCACCAAGAGATTCACCTCCCCAAAGACCCCAGAACACATGGAGGCAGGGCTGGACTCGATGTTGTTTTTCTAATGTTAAACCTAAGCTATGTTGTAAATAGTTGTAAAAAGTGCTTTCAGTAACGTATAGAACAATTTTGTTTTAATGTGAAAAAAATATATATTTACAGGACAAAAATAAAATAAATGTATAGAAGAGTGTTGTGAAAAAAATTATAAGCTGCATTACAGAAATTTACACATTGTAATTTACAAATTGTACATAAGTTCTCTTTGATTAACACATGTGAATATACAACACAAAAATACAAAATGTACAAAAATGATTCATTTCATTCTTAACTTACCTTACAAAAATAAACTACAGAAATTAGGTTGTTTCATTGACAAAGTGACAAAAAAATATATTAAAAATTTGTGACACTTGCAATCCTAAATCAGAGCCTGTTAACAACAGCACAATGAATTTCAGCGGAAAAAAAAATGATAAAAAATACTCTTGCTTTTTTTGTATTTTTTAAGTCTTTCCCCAGCAGGCTCACTTTCTCTAAAATAGTCCAACAAGAAGAGAAAATGGAAACACTTATAATATAAAGAAAGGTTTGCAATCTTAACATTAGAAAACATGACACAGCAGGACATGGATACAAAATACTAACGTGCTAAAGTTTGTTTACTTACATTTCAATGTGAATTCCCCAACAGAACTCTCACCCGTCATGTTCTTTGAATATAAATTCCATGGTCATCTGCGCGCAAGTGATTCTGGGATATGGTAGGGTGCGAAGTGTCCATCAGATGTACACTTCATTTTCCTGGGAATCGGAGACCGCATTTGAAGTCGCTTTCGATTTACAGCAGCATTTGTCGCGCCACAGTGACGCATTTGGCCTTGGAATGTGCACTTCGGAGGGTGCATTCTGAATTGGGACAGCTTACGTCGTGATGCTGTGACGCAATCGCCCTTCAAATTCACACTTCGGAGTCCACGCACTTCAGTTTGGGACAGCCTTTGTCGCGCCGCTGTGACGTATTCGCACTTTAAATAGGCACTTCAGAGTCTGCGCACTCCACTTTGGGACACAGCTTTTATGTAGCCTAAGTTATTTGTTATTTTAGGCATATAGCGTGGTGTAAGCTATTTTTATTCGTTTTGTTAATAAAGGTTCTATAAACAATTTATAGGCTATTTTGTTGACCGACTTACTGCTCATTTGAAAGTTCAATTCAATTCAAGTTAATTTGTATAGTGCTTTTCACAATAAAAATTGTTGCAAAGCACCTTTACAGAAAATTAAGTTTCCCCAATATGTTTAAAAAACATAAACGATATGTTTAAAAAACATAAACATAGAAAGTCCCTCCTGGAGATTTGCTTTGGGACCCTCATAACGAGTGCGCGTGCGCTCATGCTGTAGTCCTGCACTTGCATGATTTGATGCTGACTGAAGCGTGTGCAGTTCTGGTTTGAGCGTGAGTGTGTCGTTTTGAGTTCCGCGGCTTGGACTGTTTTATAAAATCAAGATTAGCGCGTTTTCGCCATTTGGCGCTGCATGTGGAGAATAATGGATTCTGGAGCTGAAGGGGCCAGTCCGCAACACGCTCGGATACATACCGAAGGTGAGAACCATCCAGATATTTTCAAGTGAACTTGACACATGTGAAACAAATATGCAGTGCTTGAAGCGGGTCGGTACTTCTATATTTTAGCCTTTTGCGTACTGGCACTTTTCGTACCCGTCGGCACATCTGACACGTTGCCAGTACTCTCAGAGACTAAGCGGGATTAGCCGGTGTTACGGTTTAACTGGTGACCGTGTTATCTGGTGACCAACTTCCTGGTTCAGGTCCTCCGCACCAGATGTGATGGAACGACAGTGGCAGATTCGCCGATTCTGAAAGCACAAACTGACGTGATATTAAGCTGTCTAATAAACCCACACTTGCTCATTACATGATTTTGGTATTCTTGTAAAGATTACAAATTATTGGTATGATGGCCCATAGGGGCAGAAATAAAAAAACTTGTTTGGCATGGGTTTCGAACAAGCACAAAACACAGCCGCACTGTGAGATGACATTAACGAATGCATTGAGCTGTTGAACTGCGCTGATTCAGCTACGGATTTCGAGATTCAAGTAGGATTTTACTCTCGGCATGATTATTTACTTGTTATGAAAACTAATATTAAAGCAAAAGTATATAACATTGTATGGTTTATGATGTTAAAATACCTTCAACGGAGTCTCAGACAACTGTAAATTTGTGGCTACTGTGGTTTAATTACAAACGCTATCGTTAAACTTTTTTTTATTATAGTAAAAACATGGTATATTTTCTTCAGAGACTAGCTGATGTCTCCTTTAATTAATATAAAAACTTGACGTTATTTGCAACATATTCATATATAACAATAAATCAGTGATGACTTGAGGTCAACATATTCATAAGTAACAGAATAAATGAGTGATGACTTGAGGTCAACATATTCATAAGTAACAGAATAAAATATTCATATGTTACAGTGATGACTTGAGGTCAACATATTCATAAGTAACAGAATAAAATATTCATATGTTACAGTGATGAATGTAGGTCAACATATTTGTCAGACCTGTGTGTGCCATTTGGGCTATTTGTGTGTGTTATCCCGGTTGTGTCCTTTTATGGTCTTCCTGTTCCTGTTCTCGTTTGTGATGTCATTGTTTAATCATTCCCACCTGTCCTGTTCTGATTGGTTGTTTGGTGTATTTAAGTTTGGTTGTTCCCCCTGGTGTCTTGTCGGTGATTATATTAGGTGCGTTCGACTTCATGTGGCGCTGCGCAGTCCGATCAGCGGCTGACTTGAAGTAGTGCATGCCGGTTAGAAATTTTGTCCGACTTGAACCGGCGCGACGCCACGTGACGTTCATGTGTGGCATCAAAGTAACGCGAGAGCGTTTCGAGAACAGCCGGCTTGCTCAGCCAGCGCAGCATTTCAGGAGCGACTGCACCAGGCTGTGATGACGTCACAGCTTCTCATGATTGGCCACATTCACCACATGACGATGATCACGAGTGTTTCGTGCTTCAATCCATATAATTGCATAACAAATCAATTTGCATGCCATTTCGTAAATAGTTTACAATCTTTTGACTGCAGTACATTTTTTCCCTTAAATTCTTTATACTGGATTTGTGAATAAGTTTATTATTGTACTTCTTATATACACATGTATTGTAATTAAAAAGTATTGTCATTCAGTGTTTTTTTGTAGAACTGGGATAGATTCCAACAATTAAGGTTTACACGACTGTTGAACATGCAATATAAAAACTTATTTGTATTTGTACTATAAACACAAAACAAGTAGCTTACTCTCCAACAGCAATTACAGCTAATTATTTATTGTTTACAGAAGCCTAACATAACACCACTAAACAAAACATAATTTGATTAAGTATAAGCTTGATTTGTAAAACAGTATTTGTTCAGTTACTTTAAAATGAAATGATTTACACATGCACATATATTGTTTATAAACTTACCGTCGTTGTTCATTCTGCTGCATTTCTTCCAACAAAAAAGGTATTTCTATAGCTTCCAGTTCATCTGCAATAAAATAGGCAAACGCCACGTGATCTGCCATGTTTGAGGAAGCAACGAGATCACCAACGCGTCCGACTTGACGGCTCCGTTTTCAGCTCCTCCCCGACTGCTTTCGGCTAATCTCGCCGATCGGTCTGCGCAGCGCAGCATGAGCTCGAACACACCTATTGTCATTCTGTTTATGGTCGTCGCTGTTTCTGGTTCCCTGCTGTTTTCCCTGAGTTTGTTTTTCATGTTCACCTTGGATTATATAAATAAACTGCACCTATTGGATTTCCGCTCTTCTCCTGTTCATTTCCACACACACAACGACGGATATTGTGACAATATTCATATGTAACAGAATAAATCAGTGATGACTTGAGGTCAACATATTCATATATAACAATAAATCAGTGATGACTTGAGGTCAACATATTCATATGTAACAGAATAAATCAATGATGACTTGAGGTCAACATATACATATGAATAAATAATCTAATTCAATCGCTTCTACCTGGATCTCGCAGTGAATCGCCTAGCGTCTCAAATACTGTCTGTTGGTGGACCGAGCTGAATGGTCCGTGCGGCGCGCAAACAAGCGCTGTTTTGTTTCGCATTTCCGGCGTTTGTCCTTGAATGCAACTGGACGCGATGCAACAGAAATTGGCAGTGGCACAGAATATGCTAACGACAGAAATATTAGGAAAATTTGCGGTGGCGGCAGTGCGAGTGCTAATAAACCGGCAGAAAATAAGCTCGCAAAAGGCCACTATTTAATCGCAGCCCTTTAATAGCTAGGTACACTATAAAAAAATCAATTTCAAAACTTATTGGATTGTCTTAACTGGAGCCAGAAAGTTAACATCAGTCTAGGCTGAACGGCTAATTAGGGTAACTTAACTAACTAAACTAATGTTAAAATGTGGTCGAAAAAGCGCAAATCTAAAAAGTAATATGAATTTTACTGTCACTAATATACTGCTGAAATTGATTGGAGAAATTAAGCCATTGTCTTACCTTTTCCCTTGCGTTCTTGGTATAAGTATTGGTACAGTGGTGCTGGGGCAATATATTTTTTTTTTTTGAATTTGCGAGGGGCGTTACTGTTTTTTTTTTTGGTGGACTCTGCAGGGGTGCACATAGTGATGATGTCATAAACGTTGATTGGCTGAGGCAGTTGTTGTCCCGGGGTCATCATAAAAAATATTGGTCTCAGGACAACAAAGACTTGGCAAAATCAGGATGTGCGATCTATTCATACCTATTTTTATAGAAATCTTTGTTTATATCAGATTTAATGTTTAAATGATGTTAAACTGGTGACATCTGAAACAGCTTACTGTGTAGATATAGTCATGTTCACTCAGACACGCAGGCAGTTCCTCAGGTGAAAAAAAGCTGAGCAGCAAGACGTTGTTGGAGATGGTTCCCTGATAGGTCCCTCTCATCCACTGCTGGATTTTTATGTCATCCTCCTGTCATGCAAATGTTGTGGAGTTGTTTTTATATATTTAATGTATCTATTACTATATTTATTCAATACTTCAGCTGTTTTAAACATATTGTCTGAAATGACTTGTTGAAGTCTGTCAGAATTAAATTTACCTCTAACATTTGATCTGCTTGGTGAGGTATTTGCTAATGCTTGATTTGGTTTCATTTATTTATTGACAAGCACTAGCACAACTGTCTTCCCAGAGTATAAAAGTTGTAGTGTATCCCAGCAAACATGCCCGCGCGGGCCCGCTGCGGGTTTACTGTGGGACAGTGCGGGCAGAGCAAGCCCACACTAAACCCGCTGTGGGCCCCCTGTGGGCTAGCCCATGCGGGCCCACAGTGGGCTTGCCCGTTTGGGCCCCCATGACAGTTTTCTGTGGGCAAGCCCGCAGTGGGCTTACCCACACTAAACCTGCTGTGAGCCCCCTGTGGGTTAGCCCATGCGGGGCCCATACCAGTTTGCTCAATTGGGGCCCAATGGGGATTTTCTGTGGGCAGCCCACTGTGGGCAGTCCATCTTGTTAACAGCAAAGGGCAGCTAAAACTAAACTTTTTAAAAATGTTTTATGATTGGATTCTAATCAAAATTGTTGTTTTTTAAATTATTTTTATATCTACATGCAAATGTTAATTAAAATTATATTTCTGTGACAATGGCAGTAAAATGTAAACAATAAGTTGTCCATAACAAAAATGTAATACAGTTGTACTCATGAATTTACATACCCCTTACAAAACATACTAAATGTTAATAATTTTAACAAAATAAGAGGGATTATGAAAACTGTGTGTTATTTTTTATTTAGTAATGTCCTGAATAAACTATTTAACATGACAGATGTTTATATATACTCCACAAGACAAAATAATAACTGAAATTATATAAATGAGCCCATTCAAAAGTTTACATACCCTTTAATCTTAATACTGTGTTTAGTTTCCTGAATGATCCACAGCTGTTTTTATGTTTTGTGATAGCTGTTCATGAGTCCCTTGTTTGTCCTGAGCAGTTCATCTGCCTGCTGTTCTTCAGAAAAATCCTCCAGCTCCTTCACATTATTTGGTTTTTCCAGCATCTTCTGCTTTTTTGAACACTTTCCAAAATTGACTGTATGATTTTGAGATCCATCTTTCCACACTGAGAACAACAGAGGAACTCATACATAACTATTACAAAAGGTGAAAACATTTACTGATGTTTAAGAAGGCAACACAATGCATTAAGAGGCAGGGGATATAAACTTTTGAACAGAATGATGATGTGTAAATTCTATTTATTAAGTATATTTTATTTACAGATTTTGTTTTTCCATTTAGTATATTTAGAAATATTTACATGACAATATTAGTGCAATTTACCCTGATCATCCACTTCAAAAAGTTTACACCCCCTGGCTCTTAATGCATTGTGTTGCTTTCTTGAGAATCAGTGAATGTTTCCATCTGTTATAAAAGTTACTGTATGTATGAGTTCAATTGTCCAGTTGAAAAAATGGATTTCAAAATCTTACATTTACTTCTGAAAAGGGTTCAAATATGCAGATGCTGCTGGAAAACCAAATAATGTGCAGGAGCTAAAGGATTTTTCTGAAGACCAGCAGGCAGCTAAACTGCTCAGGACAAACAAAGGACTCATAAAAAGCTATCACAAAACATAAAAAACAGTTGTGGATTATCCAGAAAAAAACACACAGAATTAAGATTCAAGAGTATGTAAACTTTTGAATGGAGTCATTTTTATGAATTCAATTATTATTTTGTCTTGTGAAGTATATATAAACAGCTATATAACATGACATTTTCATGATCCCTCTTATTTTGTTAAAATTATTAATATTTTGAAGTTCAAAAATCCAACAAAATTACAAAAACTGTATATATATATATAGAGAGAGAGAGAGAGAGAGAGAGAGTTTGTTGTAATAATGTATTTATATTTGTAAATAAATACATTGTAGGCTATCATTAAATGAAATTAATGTATTTAAGACAATTAAATCATGTGACTAATCAGATCATTGATTTGTTAATTTATTCATTGTTACTGCTGGTATTGATTAGTGACGTAATCATTTATTAAATATTTCTAAAAGGAAAAATAAATATTTAATGATATAATACGTTAAATGGCGCGTCAGCTCTGCAGCACGTGATTCATTCTAGCCAATGAGAACGCGAACTGCTGGAACTCTGCATCGTTAATGAGCGGTCATTCAGACTTCGACTGGTCCCGCCCAGACTCTACTCAATCAGGTAAGACTTTACATTTCTTGGTTAATTTCTGAATTTTATATTAAAATTCATCAAATTTGTTGTGAATTAATTAATATGAATTAAATTACACCCGTTTTAGTGGTAAATTTGATTACAAGTGCGTCACTTGTTTAAACGACGAACGGTCATAACGGTCGAAAAGCCGTTTTCTGAGGTAACGTTAATCTCTGAGGTAATATATCCTTCAAAATTGCACTTAAATTCACTGAATTAAGTTAGTTTACGTCCATTTTGGTGTTCATTTGGATTATTGTCGTTTTCCGTTGGTGTTTACGCGATGAATTAATAATAACCGAGCAAGAAGGAGCTAATCTTTGTTTTAAAGTCTTAAATAGCAACACAAACAGGGATTTATATATAGCACAATACAATACCTCGGCTACACGCTTATAAAATATCGTTACATATCATTAATGTTCTGTTTATAACTGATAGACATCGGTAAATTCTCCGCGCTGACCGGAAACTGTTAACGTTAGGACAGTGTCGCAAACAATATACATTTGATTAAAGATCATTACAAAGATACAGCCATATTACTGTCATGGCATTGTTACTTAAAAATTATATATCATAGGATTATATCAATACTATCTTTGTAGGAGTTGCGTCTTAAGATGGGGAGAAAGAGAGAGAGTGAGAGATTTGATTTTTAGAAATAAACTTTATTTAACAATATTCAACCAACCAAAATCACTGTATCACATATACTGTACCAACAAGTTCAACTTAACAAATCAAAAATTAATTCACCTTCAAATACAGTACAGATGATATCATTGTAACACCACTTTAACTTGAAAGACTCCATATCATTCATTAATTTATAATACTTGTACTCAACACCAACCCTGGCTTTTAAAAATGTTTTAAAAAGAAGTACAGCATCCTGACTATGTCTGTCCTCCATTCTATTTCTCCTTGTAACATAAATCGCAAGTTTAGCTTGTCCAAGAATAAAATTAATTAACTGCCATTTAATTCTTTGTTTTTGACAATACTTCAGTCCTAAAACAAACATATTAGTAGTGAACTTTTCCTGAAATCTTAAAAACAAATTACTCAATAAAACAAAAAAAGACCTCAATCTGATGCACTCCGTAAAACAATGAAAAACAGTTTCTCTTACTCCACAAAAAACACATTTATCAGCAACATCTGAGTTTATGACAGAAACAAATGCATTTACAGCAATAGCCCCATGTAATATTCGCCACTGCAGATCACCGGTTTGCTTATTCAATGGTGGTTTGTATATCACCCTCCAAGCTGGTTTATCCTCTTTTCGCAATCCAAATTTTTCTCGCCACACAGTGTCTTTTTTTCCATTTAAAACCACTTTATTAAAAATTTTAACAAAACACCTATATAACAGTTTTCCTATCACTAAAGCAAAATCTAAATTTTGCAATCCTTCTAAATCCAGCAAAATACCAGACATGCCCCTCAAGTCAGGTGAAATAACAATTTTTGGAAATGGATCTCTCATATCTGGAACCGAAATTCCTTTACCAAAATTTTGCAATAAGAGCAGTTCTTTCTCAGTTAGTCTTTTTTTCCACATTTTTATAAACCCCAGCTTGCCGTGAAGACCTTTGTCCTAAAGCAGTGGCCAGTGAAGATACATCACTTAAGTCAGGTCCAGCCACATCAATTAGATTCCTTAGTTTTATGATGCCAGAACCACATAATTTAAGTGTGAGACCAGGCAAATACACATCTGATAAATCAAAGCGAGCTCCTTTAACCAAAGGTTCCTCAAGTAACCAAAATAAAGATTCTGTCTTGCAAATCCTGGTTACATTGAAATGCCCCCACGTTTTGAAAAGTCCACGGTAGAAAGAAGGTAGTTCTTTTAAGTTCAACTGTTCGTGATCCAGAAAAAACAAGGTATTGTCAAGTCCCAGTCTCTCAATTTTCTGCAGGATAATTTGAGCCACTTTTCTCCATACCAGATCTTCAGGTCCTGTTAAAAGTCTCTGGATAAACCACAAACGAAAAGTAGCAAGTCTGCTCAACAGGTGTACGAGTCCTTGACCACCTTCTTCAACAGGTAAAAGTACACCCTGGGGAACCCAATGAAGTCTATCCCAAAAAAAGTCTACTAGAATTGCTTGCAGCCTGGGAAGAAGACCGGGAGGAGGATCCACACATGCCAATCTGTGCCACAATGTAGAGGCAGTCAAATTGTTAATTATTAAAACCCTCCCCCTAAAAGATAATTGTGGATGAATCCACTTCCACTTCTTTAACCTACCCTCAATTTTCTCAACCACCCCAACCCAATTCTTTTCTTGTGTAACTATATCCCCAATAAAAACTCCCAGATATTTGATTCCTCCTTTTTTCCAAATTAACCCACCAGGTAATAATGGTGGACCCTGCTCCCATTTCCCAACAGCCAGTGCATCACTTTTGCTCCAATTTACTTTGGCAGCAGATATGCTTTGAAACTCCTCAATAGTTTTTATCATATTGTTTATATCATTCTGTCCATTAATCATAATCATAACATCATCAGCATAAGCTGATATCTGATGCTGCAAATTATTATGAGGTAAAAATAAACCTTCCACTTTAAAGCGTAACTTATTTAACAAAGGTTCAATTGCTAAAGAGTACAACATTCCTGAAAGAGCACATCCTTGTCTAATACCTCTTTTAACTTTAAAAGGGGAGCTCAAACCACCATTGATTTTTAGCATACTTTCAATGTCTCCATACAATACCTTAACTGCTCCAATAAAACCTGGTCCAAAACCAAAAGCATTCAGAGTTGCCCAAAGATACTGGTGCTCCACTCTGTCAAAAGCTTTCTCTTGATCAATGGAAATGAGCCCTAAATTGATACCCAAAATGTCAGAGACCTCTATTATGTCCCGAATAAGAATAATATTATCTGAAATTAACCTACCAGGCACACAATATGTCTGGTCAGGGTGTATGACCTGCCCCATCACCTCCCTCAATCTGTTGGCCAGAGACTTAGAGAAAATTTTTAAATCAGAGCACAACAAGCTCACCGGTCTCCAATTTTTAATTTCTTGTAAATCACCTTTCTTTGGCAGAAGAGTAATAACAGCTCTCCTGCAACTCAGAGGTAGAGAACCCTCAGCTATGCACTCATTGAGAACATCCAAGGGATCCTCACACAGCACCTCCCAGAAGGCTCTGTAAAACTCAACTGGTAACCCATCAATACCAGGAGCTTTTCCGCCCTCCATGTTCTGCAGTGCATTCCAAAGCTCTCGCTCACACAAAGGCCTCTCCAGCACTGCTTTTGACTTTTCCGATAGCCTTGGTAAACCTGCATAAAAACTAGAAGACAACTCCTTATCTTCCTTATATTCACTCCCATAAAGTTCATTATAGAACCTTACAGCCCGCCGTCTTATTTCAGGCAGCGCTGTCAATTCATGCCCACTTTCTGAGTGCAGTGAGTGAATATATCGACTCTGGCCATTTTTCCTTTCCAATTGAAAAAGAACTTGGATGGGGCATCCATTTGCGCAAGATTTTGATAGCACGACCTGACCAAAGCTCCCTTTGCCTTCGTGCCTAGCAGGTCCGCAAAAATTAACTTTTTAGACTTTAGGGCATCAATTCCATTCTGTCCTCCAGTGGCCTCTATTAGTGCCTGTAGCTCTACAATTTCAGCTTCAAGTTTTTTCAATTTTTGTGTAGTGTTTTTAGAGACATTGAAAGTATACTGCTGACATAATTTAATTTCAACTTTTCCATAGTCCCACCACTGACGCAGATTAGCAAAGCAATCCTTCTTTAATTTGAATTCTTTCCAGAAAAAACTAAAAACCTCTTTGAACTTTAAATCACCCAACAATAAAATATTAAAATGCCAATAGGCACTCTTTGACTTTATGTTTGCTATAAAAACTGCACATATGACAAAAGCATGATCAGAAAAACCTGAAGGACTTATTACACATTCTTTCACAATATTAAGATGGTGCTTAAAACAGTATAATCTATCTAGTCTAGCTAAAGAAAAAAAATTCCCTCGAGTGTGTGTCCATGTATACTGTTTATCACTCTTATACAAGTGTCTCCATATATCACACAATTTGTGGGTCTCAATCAATGTGCAGATAGCACGGCTTGAAGCAGCATGGGGTTCAGCATGGTTCCGATCTAGCACATAATTCTCAGTACAATTAAAATCACCGCCTAGAAACACATACTCATCTGAATTATAACTCTGCAGAAATTCATTGAGCTTATTTAAAAAACAAACTCTCTCAGCACCATTAGTGGGAGCGTATACATTAATAAACACAATAGTGAATTTTTCAAACTGTGCTTGTATAACAATAAGTCTACCAGGAATTTCATGTTTCACCTCAAAAGAAACAGGAATAAAGTGCTTAGCAAACAATACCGCTACCCCTCCTCTAATAGAGCTCATATGAGAGCACACCACCACCCCTTCCCACTCTCTTCTCCAATCAATTTCATTTAGGCCATCACTGTGAGTCTCCTGAATGAAGGCGACTGTCACGAACCTGGTCGGTGTCCCGTTGTCTACTCACCACCAGATGTCACTCTCGCTCCACCCACTCACTCTGACTGTCGCTTTGCATCTCGGACTGCATCTCCCATCCTCCACCGCTCTGATTGCGTCAGCCCCCGTGACCAATCAGGCATCCTATAAAACCCCGATCCTCCTCAGTTGCACTTCCTGGATTGTTGTTTTGTTGATTCTTTGTATTGTTTATATTCCTGTTTCCCTAGTGTTTCCCAAGTTCCTGGTTTTTTGATCTCCTGCCTGGTTTTCTCGTTTACGTCTGTCTAGCCGCCTGCCTTGTGATTTATCGCTCGTCTTTATCGGATTATTCTCTTGGATCGCCTGTTACATCCCTGTCTGCTCCTGTCTCTACCCTGCCTGTATGACCATGTCTCTGTCTCGTCCCAATAAAAGCTTGCTTATGGATCCGCTCGCCTCTCGTCAATCACTCCTCGTAACAGAACAATCCAGCACAACAGGATCCAGCAGCTTTCACCCCGGACATTCATCAGATATGGACACGGACATAACTCTATCCAGAATCAAACAGCGATCACACACACTTGAACAATATACACGTGAGTTTATTTCCATTGCTAACCATTCCACTCTCCCGGACTGTATATTAATTGAGGTTTTCTGTGACGGCGTGAACCAGCCCCTCCGTGCACGACTGAGACGCGAGGGCCCGCGCTCGTCACTGGAAGATTTTTTAAACTTTGCATTTTTGTGTGTGGGTTCGCCGTGCACCGTGGGGGTCGCGCAGAGGGAGCGCGACAACGCGGCAATGGCGACCGCGCGTCCCATTCGCAGATGGACGGTCATGCCGGAGCACGATGCTACAAACACGTTTGCCGCCTGGATTGCTCGTGAAATGGCGGCCGTGTCGGAGCGCGCTCGAGCAATGGCGGCGATAGCGGAGCCCGTTCACAAGATGGCGGCAGCGCCGGCGTGCACTCACAAGATGGCGGCGACGGCGGAGTCCGTTCACAAGATGGCGGCGGAAACAGAGCTCCGTCACGTCACAGCTGCCATACCAGAGCTATATGGAGCTGCAGCCGCATTTCCTGAGTCAAGTAAAGTTTTCGAGCCAAGTCAAGTTGCTGCTGCTGTTCCTGCGTCAAGTCAAGTCAGAACTGCTCTTAAGGCAAGTCAAGTTAAAACTGTGTTTCCTGTGTCAAATCAGGCCAGAACTGTTGTCCCTGTGTCAAGTCAAATTACAACTCTTGCCTCTGTCTCAAGTCAAATTACAGCCATCTTTCCTGAGCCACTGCACAAGATGGCCGCCGCCTCCAAGCAACAGCACAAGATGGCCGCCGTCTCCAAGCAACTACACAAGATGGCCGCCATCCGGACACCACCTGTGGTCAGGATGGCCCACGTGCTGGACACTCCTCTAGTGACAGTATGGGCAGCTAAAATGGCACTCCTTAATGCCACGGCGACTACCCCAGAGTCAAGTCAAGACACAGCTGTCGTTCTCCACGAGTCAAGTCACGTTACGGCTGTTCCCCACGAGTCAAGCCAAGTCACACCTGTTCTTCACGAGTCAAGTCACGCTACAGCTGTTGTTCCTGAGTCAAGCCAGGTTGTTCCTGAGTCAAGTCATGTTACAGCTGTTGTTCTTGAGCCAAGCCATATTGTTCAGGAGTCAAGCCAGGTTACAGCAGATCCTCATGAGCCAAGCCATGCTGCTGCTGTTATTCCAGAGCCAAGTCAAACTTCAGCCGCTGCTCCAGAGTCAAGTCAGGCTACAGCTGTAGCCTCCAAGTCCAGTCCGGCCTCCAAGTCCAGTCCGGCCTCCAAGTCCAGTCACGTCAAGGCTGTCGTCCCCGCGTCAAGCAACGTCAAGGCTGTCGTCCCCGCGTCAAGCAACGTCAAGGCTGTCGTTCCCGCGCCTGCTAACGCCACGTCAGCCCAGCCAGCGCCTGCTAACGCCACGTCAGCCCAGCCAGCACCTGCTAACGCCACGTCAGCCAGGCCACAGCCGGTCAAGGTCATGTCTGCCTCTTCTGAACCTGCACCAGCTGCTGTTTCTACTGAGTCAAGTCAAGTCACAGCCAAGTCAAGTCATGTTCCAGCTGTTCCTACCAAGTCAAGTCACGTCACAGCCGTTCAAACCAAGCCAAGCAAGGTCACAGCCGTGGCTCCCGAGTCAAGCAAAGTCACAGCCGTGGTGCCTGAGTCAAGCAAGGTCACAGTCGTGGTTCCTGAGTCAAGTAAAGTCAATGATCTTCACAAGCCAGTTCAAGCCACCGCAGGTCTTCACGTATCAAATCAAGTCACCGCTGATCTCCAAGAGTCAAGTCAGTTCACTACTGATCTTCACGAATCTGGTCAAGTCACAGCAGCACTCACTGAGCCAAGTCAAGGTATTACTGTTGTTTCAGAGTCAAGTCACGCCCTGCCCGACGGCCCGGAGCCAGGTCACATCTCGTCTGACCCTCCAGAGCCCTGTCATGTCTCGTCTATCTGTCCAGAGCCTCACCATGTCCCGCCTGACGGCCCAGAGTCCAGTCACGTCCCGCCTGACGGCCCAGAGTCCAGTCACGTCCCGCCTGACGGCCCAGAGTCCAGTCACGTCCCGCCTGACGGCCCAGAGTCCAGTCACGTCTCGTCTGACCGCTCAGAGTCAAGTCATGCCTCGTCTGATCGCCCAGAGCCTCTCCATGTTTCTTCAGACCTCCCAGTGCCTCGTCATGTCTCGCCTGACCTCCCGGAGCCGTGCCATGCCTCGTCAGATATCCCACGATCACGGCCTATCATAGTAACCAGTGTACTGGACCCACCACAACCTCCCGCTGCTGCTCTTCCTCTAATGGCGGTTGCCATCTGGTGTGTGTGGGCTGCACACTGTGCCCCTGAGATCACGTCTGTTCACAGATCAACCCCTGAGGCCACGTCTGTTCACCAGTCTGCTCCAGAGCTCCCGTCTGATCTCAAGCCTGCTCCAGAGTCCCTCTCTGATCTCAAGCCTGCCGCAGAGCTCTCGTCTGGTTTCCAGCCTGCTCCAGAACTCCCCTCTGATCTCAAGCCTGCTGCAGAGCTTTCGTCTGGTCTCCAGCCTGACCCAGAGCTCCCCGCTGATCACAAGCCTGCTTCAGAGGTCCCGTCGGGTCTCAAGTCTGCTCCCGAAGCCTTCCCCATCGGAGAAGCTGCGCCAAAGCCTCCAGAGGTGTCGGCGTCGGCCGTAGAACCTCTTATGGAGGGGGCGTTAACTGCTAAACTCTCTGCTTCTCCCTTTTTCTTGTCTGCATCCTCTGTCACTGTTCTCCCCAGGTCCTCGTCCAAGACGCAGCCTCCTGTTCCGCCCCGGAGGGCGGCTCCGCCTCCTGTTCCGCCCCGGAGGGCTGCTCAGCCTCCTGTTCCGCCCCGGAGGGCTGCGGTACCTCCTGTTCCGCCCCGGAGGGCTGCGGTACCTCCTGCTCCGCCTCCTGTTCCGCCCCGGAGGGCTGCGGTACCTCCTGCTCCGCCTCCTGGTCCGCCCCGGAGGGCTGCTGCGCCTTCTCCCCCTACTCTGTCTGCCTCCTCTGTCCCTGCTTTCCCCAGGTCCCAGACCGTGACGCAGATTCCTGTTTCTCCCTGGAGGGCTGCTCCGCCCCCTGCTCTGCCTCCGGCTCCGCCCTGGAGGGCTCCTGCGCCTCCTGTTCTGCCTCTGGCTCCGCCCTGGAGGGCTCCTGCGCCTCCTGTTCTGCCTCTGGCTCCGCCCTGGAGGGCTCCTGCGCCTCCTGCTCTGCCTCTGGCTCCGCCCTGGAGGGCTCCTGCGCCTCCTGCTCTGCCTCCTGCTCTGCCTCCGGCTCCGCCCTGGTGGGCTCCTGCGTTTCCTGCTCCGCCCTGGAGGGCTCCTGCGCCTCCTGCTCCGCCTCCGGCCCCTCCCTGGAAGGCTCCTGCTCCACCTCCGCCCTGGAGGGCTCTTGCTCCGCCTCCGGCCCCACCCTGGAGGGTACCTGCTCTGTCGGTCCTGCCTCAATCTCTGGGCTTCCCTCATGGACCTGGTCCTCCTGCCCTCGCCCTGTCTCCCTCCCATCCCACCGCTCCCCTGGACTGTTGTTTCTTTCGAGCGTCTGGAAGCCGCTCCTTGGGGGGGGGCTATGTCACGAACCTGGTCGGTGTCCCGTTGTCTACTCACCACCAGATGTCACTCTCGCTCCACCCACTCACTCTGACTGTCGCTTTGCATCTTGGACTGCATCTCCCATCCTCCACCGCCAATCAGGCATCCTATAAAACCCCGATCCTCCTCAGTTGCACTTCCTGGATTGTTGTTTCGTTGATTCTTTGTATTGTTTATATTCCTGTTTCCCTAGTGTTTCCCAAGTTCCTGGATTTTTGATCTCCTGCCTGGTTTTCTCGTTTACGTCTGTCTAGCCACCTGCCTTGTGATTTATCGCTCGTCTTTATCGGATTATTCTCTTGGATCGCCTGTTACATCCCTGTCTGCTCCTGTCTCTACCCTGCCTGTATGACCATGTCTCTGTCTCGTCCCAATAAAAGCTTGCTTATGGATCCGCTCGCCTCTCATCAATCACTCCTCGTAACAGCGACATCAATTTTCTTTTGTTTTATTAACTCAAATAAAAGTGCTCTTTTATAAGCGTCCCGTGCCCCATTCATGTTAAGAGTGCCCACCCTCACCACACTCATTAATAAGTATGAAAGAAGGATTAAACTTAGAGCAGATTTAAACATATGGAAATAAAATGCACTATGTTGTTTCAAACCCATCCTGTACTTGAAGTTCTGATCTCAATTTTGCAGCAATTTTCTTTAGTCTATATATTTCTTGAACAGTAAACTGTTCTTCGCCCTCACTCCTCATTAGCGTTCCCACAGAGTCAACAAACATTCTACGATCTGGAAAAAAGTCTGTAACCTGCACATTCTTCATGTTTTTTGTTCTTTGTAAAAAAGACTTAACTTTTCCAAATGAGTAAGCATTATGTGTAGTCCTTCTGTTCTTACTATCCAAAGTGTCGCTATCAGAATCTTCAGTAGCACTGCTTTCAACATCAGTTTGTGTTACTGACAATTGTTTTAATTTACCATTCCCTATTTTTCCTTTATTCCTTTTTCTCTTAACAGAAGGTGTTTTAAAAAGCGCATCATCACTCACATACTCAGCATTGTCTTCTTCCATCCTAACATCAGCTGTTTTATCGGTCTCATCTGAATCCTTTGCCATTTCTGATCCTCCCGTCCCCTCCTCATTTGCCCCAGTCTCTACTGTAGAAGCGCTCGTACCTTCAACCTGCTTATGTTCGGCCCCTGTCACTACATCACCCACTGCTGCCACTATATCAGCGCTTACATCCTCAGTCTGTGCCGGACATGAGCTTCGGATGTGCCCTTCGTCCCCACATTTAAAGCATTTCATCGTCTCAGAGCTAGCAAACACAACATAGTCAAAGCCATCGATCTTAAATTTAAATGCCACATTTAGTTCTTCCATTTCACTCTTTAAAACCATGAAAACTTGCCGTCTGAAAGAAACGACGTGTTTAAGTAAGGGTGATTTGCAGCCTAGCGGGACTTTTCTCAGTTGCGAAACAATTTTTCCGTGCCTGGACAACTCAGTAATCAACATTTCATCTTTTATAAATGGGGGAACATTGGACACAATTATCTTTTTTGCCGGTTGAACAAGGGGCATAACAGGAGTAAAAGTATCTTGTATGACAACTCCTTTCTGCACCACACTATTCACTTTCTCAATGTTATCCAAAAAAATCACTACAGCGCTGTTCATGCGGGAAGCCGACATTATGCTTTCGTGCCCGACAATATTTCCGACCGCCAAACTGTACTCTTCCACTGAACAATTCATTACAGGTGTAATTTTGATGCCATGCCTGCGTGAAAGCCGCTCATAGCTTGTGCGCTCTGAGGACGCCATCGTCAACCAGCACACGCTGGAAGACTGCGCCTTTTAAACCGCCTTAGATCCCTTTTGCCCTCAAGCTTGATTACACACACAAAAAAAACTATATAGAACACCAAAAAAAGAACAAACGATAGAGAGAAAAGAGGAGAGAAAAAAAGAGAAAAACTCACTCTCACCGTAGAACTCTCACACGCCAACTCCGCCCACTCACTGCCGCATGCGCACACACAGAGAGAGAGAGGGAGAGAGGCTCGTTAGAGTATAGTACGGGTGCATCTCAGACAAAACTCGTGAATCAGTATGTAGCCATAAAGATTATCACTATCATATATAATCAGCCATCTGAAATAGTAATTTAATAAAAAAATAGTAAAAAAAAAAAAATATATATATATATATATATATATATGTATGTATGTATGTATGTAGCCCAGAAAATAATATTAAGGTAGCATATTCATGTATAATGATTTCTCCTGGCTGTTTAACTGTAACCTGTGTAATGCTTGACTTATTTTTATTTATTTTTTCTTCCTTTTACATTCTCATATATTACTGTACATAGTGTTATTTATTTATTTGTTTGTTTGTTTTATACCATTAATATAATGTTGTCTTCTTTCTCTTTTGAGTACTGATTTCCATCTAGTCTTGAGTGCAAAGTTTAGCTCCAGCCCCAACCATGTAAAGCTGAACCAGCTGATCAGGGTCTTCAGGATTACCACAGACTTGGCGTGTGGACAGGTTGGAGCTGAACTCTGTCGGATGTTGGTTCAGGAAGTGATCCTGCATCTCTTCTCAACGGTGATTAGTCAAAACCTAAATACTTTTTAAGTTGTATTGTTATATTTCACTAATATTTTTTTCTCTCTCTGTCTTTTTTTCCCTTTGGCTTGTCTACTTCAGCTAAACAAAGAGCCACCAGGTCGCTGCATCTTTTATAATGTAAGTGCATTTAAGTTTATTTAAAGCTGCACATTCATGCATCAAGTATAAGTCATTAGTAATTTCTTACAGTGCACCTTCCTTCAAAAATTAAAGTTCTGTCATCATTTACTCACTCTGTTGTTGTTTAAAACAAACAAAAAAAAAAGAAAGAGAGATTTAGAAGAACATTTCAACTGTTTTTGTCTGTACAACGAAAACAACATTGGATGCCATTGACTTTCGTAGTATTGACAAAAAACACTGAGACAATGTTGTATTATTTAGGGGGTTTTATATATATATTTATATTTTTATTGTTCTTTTCTTTCTCACTTAGTTGATGGAGCAAAAAGTAGGCTGATCACAGCATCTGAAATGGAAACATCTATTAAAATGCCTCTGCAGTATAAGACACTTGGGATGGTGGAAGGAGCAGAAGAACAGCGATCAGGCAGAGATCTTCTGTTGCCCCTTAGGGAACTGATTTATGATCTACTTAACGTTCTGATTTAGTTATAATTGATCATTGCGCTGTCCTATAAAATAATTTAATACATTCCACTGTTCAGTAGTTTGGAGTCAGTATTTTATTATTATTATTTTTTTAAATCTAAGAAATAAATTTTTACATTTTTAATGTTTAAGAAATTGTTTTTATTCAGCAAGGATGCGTTAAATTGTTACAATTTTTTACATTGTTGAACAAAAATCCTATTTCAAATAAATGCTGTTCTTTTAAAAGCATTATTTAAAGGATCCTGAAAAAATATATCATGGTTTCCTCAAAAATATAAAGCAGCACAACAGTTTTCGTGACTGCTGATAAGAAATGTAGTTTTGTTAAGCATAAGAGAGTACTTTCAAAAACACTGACAAATCTTACTGACCCTAAACTTGATAACAGTAGTGTTTTCTGCTTTTTTTTTTTTTTTTTACGTGGCTGTGAATAAATGAAAGTATTCGAAATTTATGACTCTTAATTTATTACTTCTACTTTCAGCGTGCAGTTATTCTGCATATGCATTAATAGTAATATTGTGGCATTTTGCAGGTACAAAGTAAAAGCAATTTTGTTATTGGTTAAGGCCACAATGGCCATTCACAGGTGCCCCCACCCAGCCTACAGCATCCCCACACTATCCCCACAGTTCCCACACCCAGCCCACAGCATCCCCACACTATCCCTACACTGCCCACACCCAGCCCACAGCATCCCCAGTTTTTATTAGGCTACTTGGTAAAAAGATGCCATTAAACAATACTGTCAGTGTTGTCACTTGTCTTGTTTTTCCATATATGGTCACTTTCTGTTCTTGTTTAGTTTGATTGTTTGATTTCTCACACCTGTTGTGTTTATTATCCTTCATAAGTTCCTGTTTGTTGCCTTGTGTGTTGTCTGGTCTAGTGTTTGTTGTGAAAGTATGACTGTAACTATATATCAATATCAGTATCTGATTAATTACAGAAAATGTGCAATTAGTTATTTTTTAGTCTATTGACAGCACTATTCTAAATGTTTGTATGTCTGTTGCTTTGTGCCATTGAACTGGTGTTAATTTGTATTTTTCTCTTTTCACCTCAGATCTGATGACACTGAAAGAGGAGAGTCAAGAACTGAATGAAACAGAAGAGAAAGATCAGAATGAGAAACATCACGATTTCAAAATCAAAGAAAAAATGATTAGTTGCTTGCAAACTGAAGAGAATTCCTCACCAAAATACCCTCAAAAAACACAAACTACAAACCTTAATCCCCACTTGGTAATTCACAATGGAGAGAGCTCTTTCAACTGCCAAGTGTGTGGAGACATTTTCAATCGAAAAGAAAGCCTTAGAATCCACATGAAAACTCACTTTGAGAAGAAGCCATTCATATGCACTCAATGTGGAAAGTGTTTTACACAGAAAAAAAACCCTTAATGTCCACATGAAAACTCACTCTGGAAAGAGACAGAATGAATGTGATCAGTGTGGAAAGAGTTTCACACATAAAAAAAACCCTTAATGTCCACATGAGAATTCACTCCGGAGAGAAACCTTACACCTGCCCACAATGTGGAAAGAGTTTCACGGTTAAAGGAAACCTTAAGATTCACATAAGAAGTCACACTGGAGAGAAACCTTTCACATGCAAGCAGTGTGGGAAGTGTTTCAGGAACAATAATCTTAATAATCACATGAGGATTCATTCAAGAGAGAACAGTTTTAAATGTCATCAGTGTGAAAGGACTTTCACAGACATGAATCACCTTGAGGATCATGTTAAAATTCACATCGGAGAAAAGCCTTTCATGTGCCATCACTGTGGAAAGAGTTTTAAATACGAAGCAAATGTTAAGACTCACATGAGAGTTCACACTGGAGAAAAGCCTTTCACCTGCCCTCAGTGTGGAAAGAGTTGCACGACTAAAGGAAACTTAAAGGTTCACATGAGAATTCACACAAGAGAGAAACCTTACAAGTGTCTTCAGTGTGAGGAGAGTTTCACATATCAAAGTGACCTGAAACAGCATTTGCTGACTCATTCTGGGAAGAAATGGCTGTTTTTGTTTTTGTTTTCAAAATGACAAGAGGTTTAGAAAATGGAGTGATTTCTTGGATTACCCCCTATCTAAAGGTACGGAATAATGATAAAATATCCTAATTTTGAAACTTACCAATCTCCTGAACATCTTTATCACTGTATGACATCTGATCTCAATTTAAAGGGTCTTGTTTCTAGATTTGATGCAAATTTTAATAACTCTAGGGTTTCTCCTACACAACATTTGAAGATGTCCTGGGAGGAAGACCTGGGTATAGATCTTTCAGAAGACACTTGGACCAAGGCCCTTCAGCTCTAACTTTCAGCTCATTCAATATAAAGTTGTGCACAGTTTGCGTTATTCTTGAACACCTTCACGTTTATGTATTCAATGTAAATCCAACAAGAGAACATTGGGTCATTTATTTTGGTTCTGTCCAAAAATGTGTAAGTTCTGGTGTGAATAGTTTTGTTTTTATTCAAGGGTATTTA